>NW_016907946.1:107060-112730 GCF_001483705.2 Eufriesea mexicana | reverse complement strand
ATGGATAAATAAATATAGATAAATAAAATAGATAAATAAATAAATAAATAGATAAATAAAATAAATAATTAAATAAATAGGAGGAAAGGGGGATGAGGG
This sequence comes from Eufriesea mexicana, assembly GCF_001483705.2. NCBI lineage: Eukaryota > Metazoa > Arthropoda > Insecta > Hymenoptera > Apidae > Eufriesea > Eufriesea mexicana. The sequence goes on along the minus strand of NW_016907946.1, from coordinate 112,631 downwards.
AAGAGGAGGTAGATGGGGTATATATGTTTTTTTTTATTTATTTCCTAATTATATTTTACATTACTAGCAATTATGAGGAATCTGAAAAATTACGGGCCTTAGCAGGCCCTACCTTAGACACTGGGATACCATTTGGAAGGTCGGGAAGTTATATATATATATATATAGGAATTGGGAGTTTTCCGAGAACTTGTGGGAAAATCCTTGAAGTCGGAATCCACCTAACGGTGAGGGTGAGAATGATGATGGCCGCTACACGAATTAAAGTTGAGGAAATTTCAGATGAAACACCCTGTATACTATACATTACCATAGATACGTTGTCGCAAAGCTAAGTCGAGGAAACAATCTAGGAATATTAACCCTTGGCACTCGATGACTTTTGGCTAAAGAAGAGTAGAAATTTAAAGATTCTCCCTTGAAACCTGGCGATACTTTTTTCAGCAGTAAATAAACAATTTTATAATAATAGAATTGTAGAATTATTTGATTTCGACACCTCGCACACTGTTACATTGCATTAAATTTGATATATGAATTAATATCGATCTTCTAAATTTTACCAAATAGTGACTGAAGCTCACCTCTCGAGTGCAAAGGGTTAATTTCAAGCAGTCTTCCTCCTCTTTTCATACTTTTTCACCATCCCCTCACATTTTTGGTCGCGTTTCCACTAATTCTTCGAATCGATCCACGCAACGCGACTCGTTACCGTTTAAATCGATCGTCGAGACGAGCCATTTCTTTTTCTAAATGTATATATTTATATATATACAGATTTATATCGACTAGGATTTTTGCAATGGAAATACTGTATCGGATCCGCGAGCGGAAACGGCGCGTGAGGATTTTTGAGCGACAGATTGCATTTCCATGCGAGTCGCGTGGAATAGATTCGTAATATAGTTATTTCGACGTAATGGACGTTTTATTTCGAAGTAATTCGCTCGCAGGAATTGACGTTCGTTGGGTCTGTTTGGAAATTTTCCGCGGCTATTTTTGTTCCGGTCGTATCTTGTACCGGACTGATAGAAAATGAAGAAAAGGGGATACGTGGTTGGAGGAGAGAGATATTCGAAGTTGATCGAACGAGGCAGAGAGCGTGGGTTATTATTATAAGTGGTCTGCGATCTTTATATTTGGTCCAGGTTCGATTTTTATTTCGATTAGCTGGGTCGAGGTTGATTAAAAATTCATGGCTCGTGTTTGGCTCGTTAAGATTCGTTGCAATCGTTATTGGAATCTCGATCGATGCTTTATTGTACTTGGGATGGGGTATAGCAATTATCCGACGCCAGCTGAGGTGAAGAAATTTCGATATTCCCGTATTGGGATAGGAATTAAACATTTGTATTTCTAATGTATTTTCCCTCGGCTTTCTTTTGTATTGGCCAGATGAGAACGAAGTGCAGTGATTTTTTGAAAGTATGCTGGATAAAGGAATTATGAAAGAATGATATTTTTTCTCCTAAATATTTGCGAGAAAATTACGAAGTAAATGTTGCATCTCATTAGCGAGAATATAATTTAGGCCTTTTAGGCAGACTTTCGTTGTTATTCCTTTTTAAATTGGAAGAAAATATGCGAGAGTTATTCATAAAAGAAAATGCTATTAAATTCAATGAAAATGAATTCGTTATTCATAAATTCTCCGGGAGAATTATTCGTTCTCCGTTATTCTCCAATTTTCCACCACTTTTCTATATTATACTACTTAAACGAAGGTTTGTTTAATTTTTATTTATTTTACAGAAACGTAACATGCACACGACAGCGTGTCATATTACACCATCACGCAGCTTTTATTACACTATTGTATTTATATTTATTTTATAACCATGCACCAAGCATCCAACCACCTGCTCTACCACAATGCTGTACAATTTTCACACTCGCACTCCAAATTATTATCCAATATAATAACCATATATATATGCATAATAATCATACTATTACGATATCACACGCAAATAAATCCATACAGGGATGACAAAAACAGAGAAATAATATCCTAAAAAGAAAAACAAACAGTATTACACCCTCCACCCCAAGAAAAGGAAATAATATCTCACACGAGCTTCTACACCCACAAAAAGAAAAAGAAAAAAGTGGAAATAGTATTCTTAAAATTCTCGTGTCATTTTGGGTACCTTATTTCTCTGGGAAACCATATTTTCCACGAAATACCGAGATACCAATACCAATACCCAAAGAAACGAATAAAGAAGAAAAAGAATTAATATTCTAAAAAAGGTATATTCTTTACGATATAACACGAGACACCAATATCCATCAAACTCAAAGACCCAAATAAAAAGAAAGAAAGGTCTATTCCCCATGATATTCACCAAAATCCAGAGAAACGAGCTAGAAAAGAAGAAAAAAATATTGAAAAGAGATTTTCATTAATATGGCCGACTAGCTGAAACATCGTTAGTCAGTTCACACCGATGCAACGAGGCCGAAGAAAAGCATTAATTGTGGGAAAATGTTGAACGTCGTGAACCGGTGAACACGGTCTGGCAGCGCGACTTCAGAACGCATATATCTCGGTGAAATACGCGTGGCTGGCTGGTCGGGCCAAGTTGCTGTTCAACCTCTGCTATTTATTAGCTCGAAGCTGCACGTTGACGAGCCACTGTGTTGACTGCTGTTAATTAAATCCGGGCAATTATTTTACACGACGTCGTAAACCGTCCGTATCTGTGCCGTCCCGTGGAAGCAGGTCCGTGCCTTGCCATTGTTCCCCATCGATCCCTGCTGCGAACGTGCGTGTGGCAGTTGCGTTGCCATTACCGTTTCGCGTATTTTATATATCCTCCTTCCGTTCCTGCCTTTTGTATTTTAAATACCCTCCCGTGTATAAATACCCTTTCATGAGCTTCTAACTGCTGGTCCACTTGTTCCTTCCCTTCGCCATTCGAGCACTCGGATTCGTTCGACGAATAGAAAATAGTCGATTGATTGGGGTATTTTTTTGGCTAGTTCCTTTTCGGCTTTGTTTTTCTATATCGTTTATTTAGCTTTTCCTATTTTTCTTTCTTTTTCCATCTCTTTTTGTGGGAGATTTGCAGCTGTTGTCACTGGGGGTGGCGAGAGAGATAGAAATATTTTGTTATATCGTTAGTCGTGGTTTGTATTATATTTTTACAGCATGTTGAAATTTGGGATATTCGTTGTGGCTGCATTGTAGGGTGCTAGTTGGGATTTTAGGGAAATGAGAATTAATGGAGAATCGAGGAACGGAATTAAAGAGAGGCGTGAGAGTAAGAGAGAGGTTTGTGATAGATTGGAAAATACGTTTCGGGACTGTTTTTAATTAAAATTCTGCTTTTTATATCGTTTGATGTTCCTTTTTGGACTTTCGAGACCTCTTTGCTGCCGTTTAATAATTACTCTGTTCACGGGCTACTTGGTTCGCTGCGTATTTTCGATGTAATTTAAAAATTTGTAGAATTTATTATCGAAACGAATATCGTAAAATGGTAATTTCTTACACTCGGCAATTATTATTGTTTTTATTATTTGTTTCTCGTGCAATGTAAAAATTAGCGGAATCCATTATGGAGATAGGTACGACAAGAAATCGACCGTTATTACTATATCTTCATAACAAAACCTCGCCAAATTTGTTATTAGTATATACGTGCTAAAATATTTCCGAACCTCCTCGAAACAATAGAAACAAACACACGAATAAAACACAGAATCAATCACACAGAAGAACAGGATATACAAAATATTCTAGGATCTCCATAAAACAATAAAAATAAACACAGAATCAACCGCCATCTTCGATAAATTATCAAAAGAAAGAAAGATATATATATATATATATTTAATATTTGAAATAATTACTCGAAAAATATAAAACATTCTAGAAGCTATATAATACAATAAAAACAAACGAAAAGACCAATTACATTTTTGAAAAAGAAGAAAGAATATATAAAATCTCGAGTCAATATAATTCCTAAAATTTATTATCGTTTATTAATCAAGAAAAGTCGGAGCCCATTAAACAATAAAAATAAGCACAGAATCAGTCGCCATCTTCGATAAATTATCAAAAGAAAGAAAGATATATATATTTAATAATTGAAATAATTACTCGAAAAATATGAAACATTCTAGAAGTTATACAATACCATAAAAGCAAACGAAAATTCTAATTACCATTTTTGAAAAAGAAGAAAGAATATATAAAATCTCGAGTCAATATAATTCCTAAAATTTATTATCGTTTATTAATCAAGAAAAGTCGGAGCCCATTAAACAATAAAAATAAACACAGAATCAGTCGCCATCTTCGATAAATTATCAAAAGAAAGAAAGATATATATATTTAATAATTGAAATAATTACTCGAAAAATATGAAACATTCTAGAAGTTATACAATACCATAAAAGCAAACGAAAATTCTAATTACCATTTCTGAAAAAGAAGAAAGAATATATAAAATCTCGATTCAATATAATTCCTAAAATTTATTACCGTTTATTAACCCTTTGCGCTCGAGAGGCAGTCGGCATTTGATAAAATTTCGAAGCTCGATATTCATTAATATATCAAATATAAAATAATATAACAGTGTGGGTGGTATTGAAATTAAATAATTCTACGTGTTAATTATTACACGATTTCTTATTTAGCGCCGAGAAAAATATCGTCAGCTTTGTAACAGAAAATCTTTCGACTCCTATTCTTCTTCAGCCAAAAATCGTCGGGTGCAAAGGGTTAATCAGGAAAAGTTGCAGCCCGAAACGACTTCCATGGCCCGCTGCTTACCTTGGCGGGTAAACTGCCCTCTCATTCACTGTCTGACCCGCGCCGTGGCTGGATCGATGAAGCACGCGAATCCGTCGAGTTGTTGCACTGTGTCGCACGGCTCGCGAACGCAGGCCACCCCCGGGCCGGAAGTTTCTTTAATCCTTTGAGGAGCGAGCCGAGACGAGGGCGAGTGGACGCGTTCCATTACGCGAGCCGTCGCTCTCTCGAAGATTAAACGGGTCTAGCGATGATTAAACGAGTTAGGGGCTGATGCTATCAATTTCGGACCCTGTCGTCGTGCTGTTTTTCTTAGGCCTGTGCTTGTGTTCGGCTTTACGACGGACTTAACGCGGCTCCTCGCAAATAGAGCAACGAGCAGTGTTGCCTTTGCATTAAACTCGCGTTGATAAATTGGTAACCGGTCTTCCCGGGTTGTTGCCAGCCAAGTTCAAATTGATTTAACTTCGCTAGTTTCGCAGCCGTCTGTGACGCTTCGGATACGATATTAAAACGCATTTTGGGCTACACAGAATGAATATACCCGAGTTTTCGGTACTCCAGAGATTAATGGGAAAGGGATTGAATAGCGAAGGTGTTCCAACCTTCGCTGTGTTTCACGCGAATTTTGCTAGGGGTGTAGAATTAAAAATATTGAACTGCTGTTAGGATTTCGGGGAAAATTTGATTTAAATTATAAATAATGTACGATGGCGAAACTGGTCTTGGGACATCGAAAATTCACGAAAGAACAAGGACACGATAACACAATACTCAAAACTCGTAGACTGATTTAACTTAGG
>NW_016907946.1:103411-106933 GCF_001483705.2 Eufriesea mexicana | reverse complement strand
TTTTATGCTTTCCTTAACCTACGCTTCACCTCTCCGTAGAGGAGTCACGCAACTTAATTTTGTTATATAGAATAACTTTTCGATTTGCTTCTAGAAGATATCGATCGGTTTACAATTGGTTTTTGTTGGCAATAGTCGATTCGCGATTTCTTTTGGTATTATACAATAATATTCGTTTATTATCGCGATAGCATTAAATCGGTATTGTAATATCTTATCCTGATCAATTTCATTGCCTCAGGGTTTCACAGAAATACACTGCATTACTATTAATATAAGAATAATATTAAACTAATATCACAGTTAGTACTAAATTTCATACCTCACTACAGTAATATTGAAGCACTATTGTAAATTATAGCAAATTTTTGTTATAATAATATTGGATTACGGTAAATTTATGTTTTTTTAAATAAATTTTATTAAACCTGATATATAATATTCGGTCCAATATTCTTCGTATCTTCGATATAATAAATCAGACATGCCCCAAAAATTGTTGAATATACTAAAAGGAAATGAAAATTTTCGAAGCCTAGAATATCCTGGCTACCTAGTACCTGATCTTAGGAGAAATTTTAATCTTCTCTTCCTTACATTACCAATATAAGGGCTACCACGATATATGGAATTGCAAGTAGTACCCCTTTGTCAATTAAATAACACGTACCATGTCATAAAACTGATTGAAAATCGCTATTGCACATCGAATACCCTCTATCCACACATCGTTCGACCAAACTTGGTCCTTTCATTCGCCATCGATATCATCATTCTCGATATGGAAGCTAGATATCCACAATACCTAGGCTAGCTTAACCTCTATCTGGACACAATAAACTCCGTAGAAGAATGAGATTAAGAGAAAACTTGAGCTCTCATATCCTTCTATTTATAAGATTTGTTAGAAGTCGAAAGTTGGGAACGTGAAGTCAGTTATCCCGCTTTCACGGATCCAGGAATAGAAGACCTGCCATGACTGCAGTCAGGCCTACGTCTTTGAGATCACTTTCGTTGCTGCTGCAAAAGCACGCCATAAATAACCCTACTTCGACCATCACCTACAATTAGACTACAACAACAATTGTTTTAGTAGGTATCGAAATGCTCCATAACGCGAGTTGGGTGAATATTCTGTTGATCCTGGGAAAAGGGCAACTGGAGAAGTTTGAGTAATTCAGGAAGTGTGTAGTATCCATTACGGGGAGCAAAAAATGTTCAATCAACGTAAGCCGGCAGATTAATCTTGGGGCTGTATAGGTCAAGATAAAGATGGATGCTTATTTCGAGTTAGACGTTTGTTCCAGTTCTCGACAAAGGATGTTCCGTGGCTTTTCCTTCTTCGAATCACTCCGAGACTCCCAAGTCGCCATCGTTGTTACTCCGTGGAACGAAGGGAGCAGAGCTACTCGGATGACTCGAATGATCACGGATCGTTAAATTCGAACGCGACACGGGGTGCACGACCCCATTTTCCCGCGACTTGGACCACCCTTAATTCTGTAATTTGAACGCAGAGATGTTACTTCCGTGTAAATAATTGAACCTTTGAAACGAAACGAATCGTTTGCCGGCATTTCCCGCGGAAACGAAATTTCCTTCTGTATTTCGTTTTCGGTTACAGTCTTGGTTAAAATCAACATAAAATATCGCATAGAAATTAGGGCGCTCGGTCATCGTATCGCGATGCGCCAGCATGTAGCCGTATTCCCGTGAAATTTAACTCGTTTCGCAATTGACCTAATTTCCTTCGAGTTCTTCTTTATTTGTACAGACATCGTTGCCCCGCTCGTTTCTCCCTTTTGTCCTTCAAGGCATGAAAATTTATCATCCCCGATGAAACTTTCGCCTCCATTCTTGCTTCCGTACCGATTCCTATAATATCAGCGAGTCGGCGATGGGAATACGTTGTACAGCTGGTATGTGAGTCAGGATTCGCTAGCAATCATGCAGCTGCGACATCTTGGGTCGGAATAATTTTGTTTCTAATAAAGACTCGTTTCGGTAGTAATTAGTGTGCAAATTAATCGAGCACGCGAGCACCTGATCGATACCCGTGAGTTATTACAAGGAATTTCAGAACAGGTGCAAGTCTACACGCGAAGAGGTGTACACGCAAGGAATCTGCACGCAAAAATGAATCGGAAATGCGAATAAAGTATTTCAATACGAGGCTCCGTTTCTGAGGAAATCTAGTTTGAAATTTGTGCGGGTGAGCGCGCTTTTAATTTACACTGCGTGGTGCATTTGGGGACAAAAATTTCCATATATGCTGAGCAAAGTTGGTATTACTTTGGCTACATTCCTACTAATGTACGATTAACAACGTTTCATCGTCCCGAGCGCCACGCAATTGAAATTACATGCGCGGTCACCCGCAGAACTTTCAAATTCGATTTTCTCAGAAACGGAACCTCCTATCGAAAAATTCTATCCCATCCTTTCGATTCGTTTTTAATTACCTCATTGGTGATTTCAGTCGCTCACCAAGAAACACGTTGTACAACTAGTGGAGAATCTGCGAATTCTGAAATTTCCAGTACTTTTCCCGCCCACTTGTGTTCATTGTATCTGGAAACAAGTACGAAACGATGTTCGATTACCGGAAACACTCGACGACAATTCACCAATCATTCGCCTACTCCCGAACTGCGTTCCATTCAAGATCGCGACGGGGGATGAAATGGGGATGACGGACAGAACTTGGCAAATTCGCATCTGACAAATTTTCGACCCGATATACGAAATCGCAACGCGAATTCGGCCGTGATAGCGGTTAGCATTCGTTTTATTGCATTAACGACTCATCAACGAGCAGCGCCAAACGCGTTTCATCGATTACGGCCGGGCGAGAACAAAAGCGCGTCTCGAAGCGTGATTTCGCGCGGTGAAAATTCCCGACCGCGAAAAAGCGGACAATGGCGCGCTTTTGAATTCCTCGCTGACGCCGCGTCCCGTCGCGGAGTGGGGGTAGCGCTAGCGAGTGGCGGGGATAGCGCGGGCGAATGGTGGGGGTAGCGGCAACGCGTTTCTTGCTTTCCATTTCTCTCTCCCCTTCTTCCTTTTTACTATGCGTTGCACGAAAGAAGTCATCCGAGAAACTTGTAGGACCGAATCCCCACCAGCCCAACCATTCTAACATCATGGCGGAAGTAGAGTAAAACGCTTCCCTTATTGGCAGAACTGATCCCTTCCTATTAGCCCGGTCATAGAACACCGTGTGACAAAGAAAGCGAACGAAGCAACGAGACAGAGTGAGACTGACGCGAAAAATAGATGCAAGAGCGTAGACTCGTCCCAAAGCGTAGTAGTGCTTCCAATTCGTTGTAAGTTAACTCTGAGATAACATTTCTTTCGCGGATATCTTACGCCTATGTTAACGTGCCACGTTACCGAACTTGGAGATAGTAGTTTTGGGAGTGTCATAGAAGAGTGGGTATTACTAACAAGAGTACAGGCGGAGCAAGTGGAATACCCCTCTTGCCCCGCAACCGAACGAGATGACTTCTTTCCTGCAACGCA
>NW_016907946.1:88076-102861 GCF_001483705.2 Eufriesea mexicana | reverse complement strand
GGGGGGGGGGGGGGGGGGCAAGCGGGAAGGGAGGGGCTACTCGGAGACACTGGATCGGTTAAAATCCTCTACGCTACTGGAATGGTTTTTTTCTTTTTTCCTTTTTTTTTTTATTCCTTTCCTTCCGCTTTTTGCCTCGTTTCTTTTTCTCCTTTTCTCCGGTTGGAAATTGGTTTGTAGGAAATAAAATCGTCGTGGCGGATCGCGGTAATTGGTTTGTTTTAGCGCGCACTCTTTGGGGCAATTATTGTTGCTCTTCCGGCGACCGAATGGCCTCGTTCGAACGAACGATCATTGTTATCGAGAGGAAAAAGTTGGATCGCTGATGGATTACTAGCCATCTGGTTCGTGAAATTAGGAGAGGTTTCGAGGTGGAAAGCTGACTTTAATTTTTTGTGTGGATCGAGGTATAGGTGCTGGTAACGTGTGACCTTGATCTTTGAAAATGTGTTCGATTACTCGGAACAGGCAATTCTTTCCCTTATTTTCACTTTGTACTCTTTGAATTTCTTATAAATTAAAATACACGATAAAATTATTCGACAAAACGAACGTACACACGACTGGCTTCTAATACTATGTATGAAAATAAATAAAAATAAGCAGAAATAGCAAACCAAGCCTTAAATGTGCAAATGTTCCCCATTTCCAACATATTTTTGTACGTAGAATCATTATTCGCCTGATTGTTCTCGCGACTTTCGGAACACCCGGTATGCATACTCAATCTGGAGAGTTATTAAGTATTTTTTCGATATTATAGATCATGATACATTAAACGGAGTCTTATACATTTAATCTTTAACGAGAATCTAAAGCAGATAATTCCCCCTCGTTCTCCTTTGAAAACATTCTTAACCTATATAAGCCTGGGATCTTATTACAAGCATTTCCCAAGGGTTCAGTACATTTTACAGTTGCTTCCTGTCGCGAACTTCTACCGTCTGACTTTAAACCAGTGTCACTTTACACCTTTTCCTATCACTTTAGCCCCATGAAATTCCCTTAACTCTGCGCTGCCAAGTGCCGCCATTTTCTTCGCGAGACTCCCGCGCAAATAATTCGAATCAAACGCTCGATTTAATTTTGCACGATTTTAAAACGCCCGGTGTACATTTCCCATAATCAGAAAATTCCTCGAAAAACGTTCAGCGTCTGGAAGGAAACCGTTAGACACGAAAGAAATACGCCATCATCGTGGCATTATTTTCGAAATTGCGCGCCGATCGGGCGGGAGTATCTGGAAGTATCGAAAAAATTCCGATCAGCCAGCGAAGCTGTCGCCTCGTCGTAGTAAACACGGAGACCGGGTAAACACCGCGACGACGTTTCGAAGGAACAGGAAACGCTCCGGCATCGATAAACGCCTGCGTCGAACGTGTTTTCGTCGCTAAAAATCTAACGGACCAAATAATTACGTTTTAGCAGCTAACTTCCGCTCTGACGCGTAGAACGTGATTCTCGATAGACGCAGCGAACGAGGGAACCGAGAGAACGCAGTAACAGTGCGTGGAGTGGGGGGTCGCGTCGATCAAGTTACGACCGGTGTCGCACGATGGCGTTGATATCGGGCGTGGCGTCGAATTTTTCCAGTACGCCGGCAGCCAATAGTAAAGCAATATAGGAAGATTCCGTCTCGTATTTGTACCGGATTCCTGAGAAGACCTTATTGCCGTTATCGGTGAATATCTCGAAATTAAACACGGCCGTGCGACTGGCCTCGCCTTGTCCATCGTTTTCGATCGTATTCCGAGCGCTGCGCGTGCTCAAGCAGACGATTGACGAGCGTGCGGCCATAATACGATTCCCTTTTTCGAGGTTATGTCCGTCTCGCGGACGTGCGGAATGGGGGTTGGCAGCACGAAGCAGACGAAACCGGTAGACGCAATTTGTTAATGGCGAATTTATCGTGGAAAAGGGCAAACGTGTTTCGCGTTGTATGTATATGTGTCGATTGATCGGAACAGGTAGATGAAAATTAATTGAATCTTCGTGGGCAGAAATGCGATGCGATTTTTGCCGCGATATCGATGGGAATGGGACTGTTTGTGCATTTCGAGCGATGTTTCGTGCATCGATGTAATTATCGGAACACTGGTGTATCCCAACGTTAGTGTTTGCGCCATTCCATACATATTTATTTCTATTTGTTTATCGATGGAACCTAGTTGGTTACGCGATACTATATCAACGGCGGTTGCGAGCTAGATTAAAAAAGATGGAATAACAGAAAAGTGGTCTAATGAACAGTTGTAAAAATTGTTTTCACCTTTTTCGTTATTATTTATATTTCCGCCACGCGATTCAGTCCTTTTGGCCTAGCTTCTCACTTGCTTGTCCAACTTGCATTTCAGGTTAGTTCATTTTTAGCCTACTATTTTTATACGGTGTATTATAATGGGTTTTTATTTTCATTTTATATATCTGCATGAAGTGGACTAAGTAGACACACTAATCGGAACAACTAGATAAATATTATATGTATTTCACTGACTGAAAGTACATTGATATGCTTCTGTAGCTATCCCTCCAACACTGCGGATCGGTAACTGTCTCCGCTAGGTGTCTCCACGATCGTCATCTAGGCAACGTTTCTGCTACATTCTCTATAGTTTACATAAATCACTTATGAAATGAATAAACAGGATTAATAAAATTAAAAATAAATAAACTGATAAAGACAGAGGTATAGCACAGGAATTAAATCTTCCAATAATTTGCATGTTATTTTTATTTTATTTCTGTTATATCTCGTTAAATTTAAATCACATTGAAACAAAGAAGAGCCTACAAACGTAACTACAACCAGTGTCCAGCGATAATTTAGCCAGCATATGACGATGAATTTATCGAGTTTATGCATACGATCTTTAGGTGAGTTTACTTATTTGAAGCACTAGGCGAGTAGTTTTTAAAGGTGAGTCAATTCGTCATCCTCAATTGAAGAACAAACTTTTCATCCCTTGATAAGAGGGTAGTTAAATTATTTTATTCCGAAAAGGAGAAAAAGGTCTCAAACAAGAGACATTGCTGCTCCGTCGTTGGCGATTTGTCAGCCTTTTGATAAAAGTCGATGATAATAAATTCGATAACGGTTTCTATAACGAAGGGCTCCATTTTAATGACGGCCGCCTCGATAACTATCTTGGGACGTATCACTCGGATGAGAAATTTTTCGCTATTTTTCAGTCCCGCTTTTTAGACCGTTGCCATATCTCTCCTCTCGGTTGGCAGCGTGCTGCTTTGCTGCTTCGTTTCACGTTCAATGCCTGAAATATTTGTGCCCCCTCTTATTCGATAGCGAACAGAGGACCCTCTGAAATCTCTTCAATCGTATTTCCACGTCTTTTTTTCACCCGGTTACCATGTGCCTTATCTTTGAAGCTCTCGTCACTGTCGAAGCTCCTGGACCCTGTTCTCCCATCGAGCAAGCTTTATCGGTTCGAGAATTCTTTCAAAAATACGAGAACGAACGAAGGAGGAACAAGGAAAAGAGACAAGAATTTCTATCACACACGAGAGTTTGCGAAATGCTCGGATATTTCAGCCAACTTTGATATTTCGCAATATCTAATTTGTCAAGGACATCGCCGATGTATAGCTGACCGAAATGTAAAACGAGACGTTAACTTTGGTCTAGACGAGGTACAAAAATACTCCATCGACTCTAATCCGATTCTGATTACAGGATTTCGAGAACTGTGGCCTTAAATAACGCCAATTCACTAGGCACTAATCTTAAATCCTACGATGCAGGACTGCTTTCATAATTCTTATCAAATCTCGGCGAACAGAACCAAGCCAGACACGCGACTGTTATTATTCCACGATCGATGAATGGTTTTCAAGTCTACAGCTTCTCGAGATCGCGTGTAGTTCGTTGATGAAGACAAAGAGGGATGGTAAAAATTGGCCAATTTTTTAAGACAGGAGGCCTAAATGTACCCCTGTCTATCCGATAATAAGGGGATTAATGAGAGAAATAAGTTTCTTAGATATACAAATGCTTCTTGATGTTTGCTCAGGTTTAGGACTAAGATGTCCTTGGCTACTATTCACTGTGCATCGATCAGGAGTGTGCACTTGATATAATCCAGGGTCAAAGAAGACTTATTAACTACTGATGTTCTTGAAATCTATAATTCTCATGTGGCAATAGGACAAATGATCTTATATTGGTCACCTATCTCACGTTTAGTAGCTAACACTGATATCTACACCAGTGCTTCATCTCTCTATCTCGCTAGGTCCCTGCCTTGAGCACTCTCTTCGTCGCACCATGCAACGCAAACCTACCCGTAGACGTGACACCCGTTGTGATCTATCTTTGCGATTGTGCCAGAGTAGGTGAATCTATCGTACTATGATTAGTCAAACCCCGAGACCCTAGATCTCTGTCTACTAGAAACTGAGGAAATCTTCACGGACTTATTCTTCTGTCACGCGTTCTCGCATCTCTGATAAGAGACCTTCCAGGTTGCCAGCCCCAGAAATACCATCGAGTTTATCCATTCACGAAAGTTTTTCACGTAATTCGTGCAATCATAGAGCAAACGAGGTTCCATAATGAAACGTAAACGCGGGGTCGAAGAGGATCGGGCTATTCTGCAAACTCGAAACGAGTCTTTATCGGAAGTTCTTCCCAGCCAGGAGGTAATTTTAATGACGGAGAGGAGTCCCGCGTTTGATTCTCGAGGGATTAAACCTGGATCGGGTTGGAAAAATGACGCAAGATGATTTTATCGGAATATTCGATCGGCCCGTTTCGAAGGAAGCCACTTGACCCCGTTTAATCCCCTTATCAGCCGTGTCTCCGCTCCTAATCTCCTTGTGTATTTCAACCCCTTTCGCTTCGCTTCCTTCACCTTCTACTCTCTTGCTCTTCAACTCGTGGTCCTAGATCGACTGGTTCGATGGCGAGTTCTCCAGCGATCGTCTCTCCGTATCGGTAATTAGTCACGTTCGATGAGAATCCTGTCCTGGCATTGGCAGCGTCCAATACAGCGCATTTGGATCATCCACCGCAGATTATGGAAATTTCGGGGCTTCTGATTCTGATTCCAGTTGAAAAGTCGCGTCGTTGAACAGTTATACGGGCTCCTTCTTTATGCTGAAATTTGGTGGAAGTTTCGTGGGGCGTTTGAAATAGGGGACGTCAGTCTCTTAACAGTTGCTTGGTTTGGGTAGCCATTTCTTTCTCCTTTCGTGAAAGATTTCTCTAAAAGATCGTTCAAGACTTGGTCTATTCGAGTATCAATAACCGTTTATATTTACTACAGTTAACAGGGTAAATAATTAAATTAGGAAGTTAAGATGCAACGAAATAAATCTAAGAAGGATTATTAATATTTACATCGTGATTTTCTCTAACACAAATTTTCAAAACAGGAATTTCTTCACAACATATTAGGCTGTCCCATAAGTTTCTTCCTTTTTTGATGCGAAATCAATACACGATATTTGTTGTTTAAGGTTGATTTACTGTATTATAAATGAACCGTTTTGCTCTATTACCTTCTTCCATCCCTCAGGAAGCCTCATTATGTCCTCTTTCCAAAATTGTTCAGACTTACTTGCAAAATTGACGAGGTCCGTATCCGTCGTTTCTGGGCGGCCGCTGCGGGCTTCATCTTTCAAATCAAAATTGCCAGCTCTAAATTTCTTAAACCAATTGCGGATGTTTCTAATAGTCGTAGTACCACTCCCATAAACGGTGCAAATCTCGTCTGCAGTTCCCTTTGCACTACTACCTTTTTTAAAGCAACGAAGAGTAACATGCTGCAAATGCTTCTTTTGGCTATCCATATTGAACGGCGTAGAAAAAGATTTTAAAAGAGACTTTGTCACCAACGAAACGTACTTTGAAAGAGCCGTGAGACGACTGAAATCGATGCCATAAGCGGACAATAGATAAGTCTGCATGTTGACAAACATAGCCGGCTCGAGGACACACATAGCGTGGCGCGGAAAAAGCTTATGGGACACCCTAATATATATGTATGTAGGATCGGGGTGGGTGGATGGGCTAAAGTAATGTTTTACTGCTTCTTAAAATACAATAAACTTATACTTATTGGCTACGAAACTGGAGACCTGGTATGGGTACGTTCGACTTCTACTGCTTAGACACTATTTCGAGGACCGTGAAGGACTCTCTTCTCAAATGGTCGGTCACGTATTCTAAACAGTCAGGTGCATTCATAAACTTTCACTCTAACATAAACATTCATTGCAATCGATCCACTTGCACGCGGTCTCTTTCGTTCTAAGCCCAAACACACTTATTCTTCCAGGGTCGTACTTATTCCAATCCCACATGCACAGAAAATGCTTCCACGTTGAGCCAATTCTGTGACACAGAAATTACCGATATTTCTAGCTATGAGTGCTAGTCGTGATACATATAACACGATCTACCCTTGTAATCTCATCGTCGAAGGACCGTATCAATTGTCAAATCAATGTTCACTATCCGAAACATCGACGACCCAAGTCGTACGTCGTTTTACACGGAAAGTTCGCAACACCGTGTCCAATTTCCAGGAGTTTCGAATTGACGGCAGAATTATCGAGCAGCCCAGGTAGAGGTTCAATTATGTTAGGCCATCTCGGATCCCCGCCGAGCTCCGGGGTACGTGCGAGCTACGTACGGACGTCACGAGCCGTGCAAGTTGTAATTAGGCGAAGTTCGAGGCTTTCGAACTTAAATTCCCCTAGCCCAACGCGGTCACTAAGTTACGGTTAAAGAACTTGGCGACCAGCGGCGCTGTGTTTGAGTTAGTTCCGTTTCTCTCTTTCCGTAGCCCACTCCCGACCGCCTGGCTTTGCAGTGAATTAACGAGATCGGTGTTTCGCCTTTTTCACCCGGAATTTTTACGACTCCGTTACGACACTTTTGTTGTCGAACTGGCTCGGCCATAGTTCTTTCCCTCGCTGGTAAATATTTCGAATCTCGACGCGTACGTTCCAGCGATTTCTGCCGCGCGACAGAGCGCGAGACTTGTGGCGGGAACGGGAGGAGTTAGATAGATGGCGCAGTCGAGCGTGATGGCGCTGTCGTTCGTGATGGCGCGCAGCGTATGTGAGACGGGTACCGTGGCTTCGATGGCAAGCAGAAGTGGAGCTTCGGGCTGGTTTTAGGTTACGTGCAGAGTTCTGCGGAAACGGAGAGAGAGTTTTCTGTGTGGTTAACCTTCGTGGAGTACAAACTCGAGTAGAATACCAGAGGTTATAAATATAATACTTTGTGCTAATTGCTTGACTGATAAGATGCATTAAATAAATTTAAATAAAATGGAAATATTTAATTATTTCCTACGTTTTATTCTATTTTATATTTGCACTTTTAAGGCTAGGTTTAACCCTTTGCACTCGAGAGGTGACTGTGAGTCACCATTAAATAAAATTTCGAAGATCGATATTAATTAATATTCCAAATTTAGGATAATGTAACGGTGTGCGAGCTATCGAAATCAAATGATTCTACGTGTCAATGATTATACGATTTCTTATTTATTACTGAAAGAAATATCGCCAATTTTATAGCAGAAAATCTTTCAACTCCTACTCATCTTTAGTCAAAAGATCGTCGAGTGCAAAGGGTTAAGTTAGTCAAATCATTATGTTAGACTATTCGGTACATTTTATTTTATATAACATTTCTGTGATTATGTATGTAATATTTTGCTGCTTTTGATACTCTTAGATTCTGCTTAAAAATCAATTTTAATATCGTTCTCTCAGAAATACTCAGTATGTTTCATCAGACTGTACATGCCGCAGAAAGACTCTTTGCAAATAGAAATGGGAACATACTACTAACTCATATATGGTTTCCTGCGATATACAAGTCCAACGTGATATATTTTATTCCATTCACCTATATACACGTTTAGTAACAATTATAACTATCAGGATATCAAAATAGTTGTACCTCAGTGAACATTTAATACCAGCTTTCGACTCTAGCACAATCGAATTTAGTATCCCATTTTGTCGTTCGTTCTTGTAGTTCTGGATATAGTGATCGTTGATATTTAGGTTAGTATAGATAAATAACACACATCAGATCGGTGATACGGATAACAAATAAATTTACCGTTTAGTCGATTCTAACCATTATTTAGGTGCAGACCCGGTGACCTAGTAAGTTGATTTCACCAGTTGCTCCAATTCCCCGCTTTTATTTTCGGACCCGATTTAAACATTCGAATTTAAATAACCCGTACTTCACTTCGCAGTTTATCACTCGGCTCCCATGATCAAGATGTTTCGTGAGAAAATGCTCGCGTGTTTGCGTGGAGCAAACAGAGGCACGTGTTTGCGAGAAGGAACACTTGGGCAACACGAAAGAGTGCTATTGAATTGTAAAAAAGTGAAAAGTTGTACCTCAGTTTCTATCGATAACTATGAAACTTCCATATCAATTCGTTCCTTAACAAAAAGAGAAGGAAAAAAGAGAATGAAAAGAAAGAAAGAAGATAATAAAAGGTAGGAAGAAGAGAAGGGAAAAAGGTTAGCAACGTTCGATCTTCGTTGAGAATAAGATCGCAGGAAGAACAACAGCGCCGATATGAAATCGGCATGGCGCTCACCCCAAGCAGACTCTTTCAGCCGTTTCCCAGCGTTTAATAGCAGAGCCGACTGTTTGGAGGGAAGCACCTGACCTAATTTTACCGGGGCGAATCGCACTCGACGCGCTTCACTTTGTTATCAATCGGAGTTTTATCGACGTTCATTGAAAGTACGATGCTGCCCCGGGATTCTGCAACCTCAGCGTTGCCCGATCCAGATCGCGAAGGAGCAAGAGAGCTCCGAATAGAGGAAAGCACACCGAGGCCAGGTCGGGGTGCTCCGTGAACTCTAACTCGGGTCCGCGAGATGTATAGGTGGCAAAGGTGCCATAACTCTGGCCGTTCCACTTCGCAATCGTCGTAATCGATCGACGGGACCGAGGATTTTTGACCATTTCCCGCTCGTTGTTGCCGTGTCCGTGTTTGCTCTAGCAGGTCTGCTACCAGCGGACGTTCGACGAATAATATACAGCCTAGAGAGCGATTATCAATTTCCGCAGAGGAACATGCCAGTTGGAGAGCCTGGGGTCTATTCTTTGGCACGATCCTTCGCTATTTTAAATTTACTCGGCCTATTATTTCGTGATTAAACGAGCGCAATTTTCGGCTACTTTTATTTGCTGCTTGGCCAAAAACGAATTGCTTCCTTTTCTTTACTATTGTATACTTGTACAGGGAATTAGCGGGGAATCCTATGTAAACCCGTGTGATTCAGACGTAGGGTATACAAATTCGTGTTTACGTGTTTCGAATTTTATTTTAGCCGTTTGTTTATTTATTTATTACGTTATCAATGTATCACAGTCTTCTAAGTCTCAGAATGATGCAAGAAAGCAGCTTAATTGCACGTGATCAATTTCCTTGTAAGCAAAGAAGCCTTTTGGTTACAAAGCGTTGAATGATTAAGCGGTTGTGGCTGTTAAGTTGTCTAAGTACTTCGTAATATTTAATTAAATAATGTAGATTATTAAAGTAGATTGCAAAAATTTGAAAAATATTAACCCTTCGCACTCGAGAGGTGACTCTCAGACACCGTTTGCTTTAATGCTGTAACTTAAATAATGGATGATGATCATTATATTAAGAACATCGAAATAAAATTATTCTATTCGTTCGTTTCTCACGCAAATTCACGGTTTCCTTTTTTTAATTTTAGCATAAAGAGCTTATATCAGTGAGCTTATAAAAATCTAAGAAGATTTGCATTTCCACAACGAAGAAATCTTCGAGTCCAAAGGGTTAATAACTCATACTGTATCTATCTTAAATGTTCAATATGCTATAAATATAAATTGGTATTGTTTGTTCGTACGATAGTTAGTATGAGACAAAGTCAAGACAGGAACCTTTTTTAAAAAGTTTACATTGATACTGCTGTATGCCCATTGAGGGATGCAGTATGAATTGAGATACCAAATGTTTAGTTAACATATTTTCCTGGGTAAAATATATCATCTACTAATTCTTCGCGTATTTTAATTCATTAGATACACCCAAAAGCTACCTATCTATAATATGCAACTAAATGTACTGTAGATAAATGATAATAATTAAAGTGGAGATAGTTGCATATATTAAACAGCCTGACATTGTTACTAATTTGATAATTTGAATGTTAATTCGCCGCAGGACTTGAAATGTGGAACACACGAATAACAAAAGAAGAAAGAGGAATACCTTACGAGAGGGTTTAAGAAGTTAATTATCTCAAATTTCCATGGAAAGCGTTATTTAATCGCTAATCGATAGTCATTTAGAAATTTAAATAACGCGCCATTTGCGCAACATTTCTTCCCGCGTTTCTCAATCGCAGGCACTCCGATACTCTCTCTTTCTTCCCTCATAAATTACAATACCCACACACACGCTTACAAAACGCTCTAGAAAATCAATCACCTTATCAAACCTGTGCAATGAAATACCTAATGACTTTCGGCGCCATTCGAACTTCTGTTGCGCGCGAAATCAGTCATGAAGCGCCCTCTATGCGACGTATTATGGGTTCCATTATGCTAATTCAACTTGCTAAATACCTGGAAATACAGTGGAGAATTTGTCAAGCTGTGCTGCGAAATAATAATCAACTCTGGGAAGCACTACGAACTATGGCAATTAAACGTAATTTTATGTGCTTCCTCCATTGAATTATCTCATCGATTGAACTTCTATTCTATTGAACGTGCACAGGGTAATTCGTACAGACCACGTGGCATAAGGCAAATATAATTCTGGCTCCATTTTAGATTTCGATACCGATAGTTTCGTCGAGGATGGAAGTTCAAGATGGCGCTCGATTGAGTAAAATGGCGTAGGGATTTACTATGTTTTGAGCAGAGTATTTGTACCTTTCCAGGGATAATATCGTTTCGTTTTGTTTCTCGATGTTATGAGTTATTAATCGTTTAGATAATCTAATAAAATACGTATTTTATGTCACAATTACAAATAATTCCTTTTTGAAATCATTTGTAGGTTATTGATATCAGTAATTTCGGAAATTAGTTCCAATTTGCATCGAATATACAGCGTGACTAACCTAATTTTATCATTTGGAATAACAATCTTCTTCTGATAATATCGGAAAATGTTGCTATAAATTTCATATTAAAGATTTATCATTATTTCTCACGAAGCCTCCAATAACGTTACTTCTGTGTTGTCAACAGCATGATAATATAATAATTCCGCAAATATAATAAAGCATAATAATATAATAATAATAATTGCAGCATTGCAATGATCAGCCTTCCATCGTTCTCATGCCATAAATTGAACAATAAACATTTATCATAATTTCTTATGAGGCCTATAATGACACTGCTTTTGTAGTCTCTGAAAATAAGCACGACGTTTAGATGTTGCCATATATGCCAATATTTCTCTTCTCCCTGACTGTATCCCTCCAGTATCACCAATTTAATATTAATCATTTGAGTTAATATTAATCACTTGAGTACGATTTAACTTTCGGTTGCCATGCCGCGCTCTGCAATGCAACATGCGAGCTAACTGTCAGCCGACGTGACGGACACGTCGTTCTTGTTTTTGCGACAAATGCCTATCGACGTGGTACACACGTGGCCGACGGCTTTAGAACAAAGGCATCTCAACGTGCGTGGCACGTGTTCATAGCGCGAGCGATTAAAAACCGATGGTCCGCTAAAATTAAAATTTTAGAAGGCGACTACATGCGAGCTAACTGTCAGCCGACGTGACGGACACGTCGTTCTTGTTTCTGCGACAAATGCCTATCGACGTGGTACACACGTGGCTGACGGCTTTGGAACAAAACCATCTCTACGTGCGTGGCACGTGTTCATAACGCGAGCGATTAAAAGCCGATGGTCCGCTAAAATTGAAATTTTAGAAGGCGACTGCACAGACACATTATGGGGCCTCAGGTGGTACCTAATGCATCTTATGGAGAACGTGGCCCTGGCGAAGTGGGCCGTTTATCGGGCAGACGAAACGTTGCACGGTGCATTATTCGTAGCAGTGGCTGCAACGAGCAAGGGGTCCTTTCAGAGTTAATTATCCTCGTAACCTCAGGACCGCGCCCCGGTATTTCGCGTCCCTGCAGCAGCAGCAGCAGCCGAATATTCTATAACGAAGACTCTTTAACCTGTCTTATATTCCGGCCGAAAAGCCGTATTGCGGCTCTGGCCTAGATTTGGTGTAATTTCGAGTGCGATCGTTAACGAAAGAGCCCCGTGGCTCGTTTGTGTGCGGGCTAACTACGTTGTCTGAGCGGCTGCCGCGCACCTGTGCATTCTTCGCGGCAGGGTCGCGAAAGAAATCGACGGTGAAATTGTCCTCCTTCCGAATAAATTGCGTTACTGTGCCGGGTTGCCGATGTTTATGATTCTGGTCGTCTTGGGAAAAATTGGTAACAGATATTACTAGATGATGGGTTGCAACGCTCTTGGAATTTTCTCGTTTCGTAGATCGATATCGTAACTTTTGTCTGACACGGTTTTCTAATAGGAACAGACATTTCTAGGTTAAGAGAATCTTAAAATTTTTTTAAGTATTCCAGTAACTATGTAAGTGGTGTGTAAGGTTGTTTTCACTGAACGTGTCATTCGATATGAGAGATAGTTAGGCTAGATATACTTATATCATTTAGACCACTATAGTAATCACCGTCGCGAATCTAAAATACGATATTGATGTCAGGAAGAAGTTAAGAAAGTGAGGTTATAGGAATATTATAAATACGAAGAGCAGAAGGAATAGATTTATTTATATCGGTGAGCTTTGGCGAGTAATCAATGAGTTGGCGCTTATGGTTGGCCGTTAAGGGTGGTTGAAGGATTTCGCGGATTAGGGAAGGATCTTTTTATTTCTTACAGTCGTATTGGGGCAGGTCGCGTGAGTGTTGGCGGGAATGGAGATTTGCATTAAATATACGGCTAGATATAAAATGGTGGAATGTGAGGTTAGGGTTGACACGTAACCGCACTTTGCAGGTTAACTGCGGCCGCATGCATTTTCTTCGCCTTTTATTCCACTATTCCTCTTCCCCTCTCTCTCTCTCTCTCTCTCTCTTGCTCCCTTTATTTCTCTTTATATCTCTTTCTCTCTTAACCTCGCTTTTTTTCTTTTTTCATTTCTTTATCTGGCTGCTGCGACTCTTACAAACGAGAATATACATTTATACGTATGTGTATATACATATGTATATGTATGTGCATACTTATTCATCGTATATAAACTTAAATAACAACAGACGTATCCAGGAAATCTGAATTAAATTGAAAAATAATGTAGTAAATACCTCTGTTTCGATTTTCCTTACAATCATAAATGCACGACATTCATATATACAGGGTGTCCCATTGTTTAGTGTATTTAGTGTATTTTTTCATAAGTGGAAACGTTTCGAAGATCTTCGAAGGAGGCCAATATTGTTTCTTTCAAATGGAATACTATATTTTTCATACCAAAATATGATGGAACGTCGAATTTCAAGTAAAAAAGTATAACTAATTTTATATTATTTTTCCAAGTCTTACTATTCCTAACTCTTTCTGTTCCAAAATTAATTTGACTTAATTTAATTAAATAATTAATCAAAAGTAAAATTAATTTAACTTTGTGGCCGAAAAAATCTTCGAGCTCGCATTCGAAACGATAAACGTTCCTTCGTTTCGGCGAATAGAGAATTCGCGAATTTTCGACCAATTCGTTGCATGAGCAATTAAAACGGCGTCACAGTGTTTACCCTTCGATACGAAACACCCAAAAACGAAAAAAAAAGAAAGAGAAAAATCGCTCGGTTCGATGTCCAGATAAATACACTTTTGCGCTTACATCGACGTAAAGTGAAATAATATACGCCGCTCTGTGTTGATGCATTTGTTCACAGTGTGTTTGCCAAACCCGCGTGAAATACATAAATCCGGCTGAACTGCTTTCGCGAAAATACTTCAGCGAATGTTCCAAAGATCAATCGAGTTTTTGCTGTTTGCGTTTGTCGCTTTAGATAACTCGATTTATTGGAAATTGGGCAGAACCTTTCGGGGTTCGTCGTTTATTTCATAATGAAAAGCCAAATGGAAATTTCTTGCTTATCATTCGATCATTGCTGAAAACTGGTTCGATCTCTGGACTCATGCTATGTCTTTCGACGATCTTCATGGTTTCGATAAATATATTTTGGTTATGGGAAGAGAAAAATAGTGTGCCATTTGGCGTTAGACTTTTCATATTATACTTCTTGAATTTGCACAATTTATAGTGGTTTGATTAAGAAATAACAATGTTTTCTGTGTAATACCTGTTGAAAATAAAACACTTCTTTCGTCCTTCATAATTATGCACTTTCGCAAAGTTACTTTCGTTTCCCTTTCTTCTAGTTTAATCTATTCTTATGGGAATTATACTAATGTTTGAATTCTTAATATGTACTTTAGGTACCTGTATTTGATAAATTAAATTGTTCATTTAACGCTGGAAATTTGAGTAATTTTAAATTTAGATGATAGTAATTTTAGTGGATGGAGCGTTCTGAAATTTAAAAAGGTTTAAAAAGTGGGGTTAGTCATTCTAATCTGTGGGCGATTAATTAATTATTAAAATATGAATATTTCGAAATATTCCGGTTAAAAATGAAATTATAAAAATGATAGAAATGCAAAGCAATGACAGTGAAATATCTCAATACTAAATCCGCCATGACCGGTAGTCGAAGAAATACAATAAGAAAAATT
>NW_016907946.1:47087-86637 GCF_001483705.2 Eufriesea mexicana | reverse complement strand
AGAGTGATTTGGGATACGTTAGTTGCAATTGAGTTATAATAGTAAGAAGTCCTGTGATAAAGTAATTGTGAGAAATTAATTGTATTTAAACGTTATATTTGTGTTTTATAATCTTTCTAATTAAATAAAGAATTGTTCTTGTTGTTGTTAAAATTTCGTCCACCACTAACAATAATGACAGTAAAATATTTTAACATCGAGACTGCACGACTAATAGCGTCATGATCTTCAACGGTTCTCGTTCTGAAAATTCATAATTTCTTACTACCCGTTCATCGAGTGTTCCAGAACCAAGAGTCTGTGTACCTCGTAGTTCGTGGTTCGCAAATTTACCCCGTACAAAGCGTCACGTGCACCCTTTTGTTATTTCACGCCAGGACAGAACTGTATGAAGACGTATTTGTACTCCGGGACACACGCTCGTGAGTAATTCGAACGAACGATTCGGATTTGCTTGCCATATGTACGAGTTGTTAGTTAACAAGACGAATTGGATTTAGGTTTCGTGCGTTGGTTGCCATTTCGGTAAAGATGTCACCCTGGTCGTGTACCATTGATGGTAGTCTAATTGGTGCTTAGCAGGCTAACACGAAAGGGACGGAGATTTGGGTCTGTTCTGTTCAGCTTTGTCCATTTCTACCTCTGTTGCCTCTTCAAACTGAAAATAATAAAATTCTCATATTTTATCCCTGTGAAATAATTTTTAAATCCTTCCTACAAAATATTTTTCATTAAGTACGTGTAATATTCTTGTATAATTTTCAGAAATTTACCGAAGGTCTGAATCTTAATTTCATTGATTTTGATTTGTAGTGGAGAATTATACATGAGATTTTGGAATATTTATTAGTTCATTTGGAAAAGAAGAAGTAATAAAATCCAAATTTTCGTAAGGGAAGATTAAACTTTGAATTATGAAGCGTGATCCATCTGTTCTTAAAATAAAAAAAAAAATAAAATTCGGCTTTTTCAATCCTACACGGTGAAAGGAACATTTTTCAAGCTTCATAACTATTTCAATATGGAGTTCAAATATAGATTTAGTCGAAAAGGACTGTAGCAGAGAATTAAATTTTAAATTCTGAAGCTCGGTTCACTCACTTTCCAAAGGAGAAATAATAAAATTCAATATTTCATTCTTGCAAGGCAGCAGAAGAAATATTTTCAACGTAGTTTCATATATATTTAAAGGTAGATCTCGAATTTAACCCAGGACCAATGGAGCTGCAGCGAGAAATTAAATTTCATCTTCCAAAAATTTGTTGCTTCTTGAATAAGAAGATAACGAAATTTATCTTTTAACACTTGAACTTCTTGTAAAAAGTAGCTAAATATATTACATACAAATGAGAATAATTGAAGTGGTATGATGAAGATAAATAGCTTTATATAATCATCGGGATAAAATTAATTTTGCCCAAACCTTCCGGGAAAATATAAATTTAAAATTCCTGAAACAAGTCATTTTGACTTCTTATCTAGTTCTAGTCCTCTAGTTCTACTTATGCTAATTTTACAAAATGGTAGAAGACATCCTGCTGTCATATTGCATATGGAATAGATCTAAACGCCATCTGCTGACCGTTTTTATAATAAGCCCAGTTTATTAACAATAAACTGGGCATATTAGTGAGACACGATTTGGTAATTAATGTAATCATATCAAAAAACACAGAGTTATGTTTTGACAATAAATTACACGCGAACAAGGACGTCAGTTTTCAAATCTCTGTCTCCCTTAATCTACGCTTCAATACATCCTCCTAACCTAGAATCAATCACGATTCTATTATAAAATGATCACCACGTAGACTCGTATCAAGGAAAGATTCCAAAACCTCTTCCATTTTCTGAAATAGGAAGCAATGAAACCACAATTTCTCACGACATAGCAGAACGAATCGTAAAATAATTTCGTTACCACTTCGATGAAGAGTTCAATCTTGCGTCCAAAAAGTGTTGCAACAATTGAGTTTGCAAGTTCCAAATTTAGTTTCCCCAGAAGACAACTTTCCGCGAGCAACAATTAATGCTATCGTCGACGTCAAATAAAAGTCTCCTCTATTCCATTAAGTCTCCGGAAAGCGTAAGAATTTCGCGTCAAAATGGCTCCCGTGCTTCAGTCGCAGCCTCGAATTCGAGATAAATATCTCGGAAAATATTTCATCTGGGACGACAGTGGTGTATTTACACCGACTCCTACATGGAAAACAAATTTTCATCGTATTAAAGAGAAGACCCGTGATTCGCAGAAGCGGATTTCAAAATGCAGATACTGAATATTATATAACCGGTGGGATCTGCAGATCTTTGTAACTTTTGATGTTCATGGTCGATTTAAACGAAGCCTGGCAACGCTGCTGGAAATCCTCCATATTAATCCACTTTAATATTTCATCTACTTCGCGAAGTTGGGGCTCGTTGCAGGCATGTGGGTCAAGGAAATGGGACCTCAACGCGTTTCAATGGTATTTCATAACGTTTTATAACATCACCAAGTTAGTGCATTGATGGGTTCAAATATGGACTCGAGTGAGAATACAATCGAGACGAAAATCTTCGGGAGAATTAGCAAAATATGAAAGGAAAAATGGCGAAAATAGGCTGCCGTCTATAACGTGTATAGAGGCTGGCTAGGCAGCCTTTGCTGCAACCATTATGGCTGAGATAGGAATGTTTAAACACGAGTACTATTATTGGAAATTATTAATAGAAGCTCGCATGCAACTCGAAGGTGAGAAAAATCGAATTTACCAGCAGATTGTGACAGGCTATGACTATGTTCTTATTAGAATAAATTGTAAGCTTTCTTCATTTTTGAACAATCGAATTTTGATCTTTGTCAGGTTTCAAAAATTCCAGGAACTTTTTCAAAATTGCGGATACTTTAAATGCCGATTTTTTAATCATGGTCAGCTATTATTAATTAACTCTTATTAACCCTTTGCACTACGATTTAATGATGTAAAATGATGTATTGAATTATTGAATATAATTATGGTCGCGTGAATAGTATAACCCCCGAAGTCTTTATACACTATGAGGTAAATATTTGAATATTTAAATATTTAACTATTGGTTTTCGACGAATTTGGGTTTACATATAGCATGTAATGTCAATCCAGTCATAAATCAAACATCGTTCGAATTTTATGTATCTCTGATAAGTACACATTGACACAGCAAACTGCCGAAACATTTTATTAAATCTCGGTACTCAATCAGGATCGTTCCAGCGTTTTAGAATATTCAGAAAAAATCCCCAAGTTTCGAATTCTCGATCATTTTTCAATTTTTGCCATTTTCTGAAACCAGCGTCCACTCGTAACGAATATGCAAGCCTGACAGAATGGCCAGGAAAAACTAGTTAAAAGATCATACCAACGACAAAGCAGGTCCGTAATGAATTTCACATAATCTCCGTATCAGCCCTTGGTTGATACAAATGGCTGTCGCTTCAAAGCAACGGAACCACCCACCCACATTTTCCATCCTCCACATCCTCTAAACTTTTTAACGGTAACATTCGTATCGTTATATTTACATGACAGTCTCGTCAGGCTGGAAGAGACAAAAATTCTACGGGAGACTGGTAGAACAAAACGGTAGAAACTCATTAACACTCGACAAAGATACAAGCGCAGCAAATTAGCCGTGAAATCCGTGCCTTTCCGCGATCTACGTTAGCTGGAAAACGGCTTTTCCGGCCGGGTGTCTGCTGCACAATCCATTAAAGTCCGACCCCTCTGTACCTTTAATTATCCTTCAGGAACAACCGCCTTTACCTGTGCTTTGCCAACGTCCGAGCCTCGGTGCAGAGGTCGTAGCTCAACCGCGTAAAATAGCCCCGATGTCGGTTCTATAATTAATGCGTTCATTGGCGCTAGTGGCGCCACCGTGGCGCCATCTGGCGAGCCGTGCGCTGGGACTCCGTCGGGGTTAACCATAACCTCACGGAAGACGCGTGCGCCCTCCCCTGTGGCGTCTATCAGGACAAATACCACCGCTAGACTGTTTGACCTGACGTTCGAGCACGTGTAGGAAGATACAGGGAGAGAGAAAGAGAGAGACAGAGAGAGACAGAGAGCGGGAAAGACGCCAGGATCGAGACCACAGTTAGGTCCGGCGTGATCAGGAGCTGGTACATGTAACCAACGCGTTCTCTAATTAACAAGTGCGGCTTGAAGTTACGTTCCGGTCCCGCTGTTTGCCTCCTGCTCTGGCTGCAGCGTGTCCTTTCGAGCAGCTCGCCACCATCTTGGAGTGGCTAAGTATTCCCGCGAGCGCCTTAACCTAACTCGGTTCATCTTCGCCCGGGGTGCCAACTTCGAATAATTAAGCGCCCCCAGCGTGAGGATAATCACGTCATAATTGCGGGTCCTCGTGCTTTTCCTTGTCCCCACAATGCCGCTGGTTCGCATCGTGTCGCGACTTCGTGGCCTCTGGCTGCTCGTAGACATCAGCTTTTTGGGCCGGATCAGCTTCGACGCGGGTCAGCTTCGAGAGTGGCCTATTATGCCTTCTTTAATGGTTGCTAAGACAGTCGGACTTAAGAGCCTGTTGTTAAAATTTCCAGGTGATGGTGGAAGGTGTTCCCTGTTAGGGGAGGTTGGGTTAGGATGACGAGGGTGCGTATTGAGGTTGAGACATGTGTGATAGATTTGGGTGTGATGAGACAGGTAGGATCTTGTTGTTTCTGGCATGGGAACGATAATTAAATTTGACGATACTTGGAACTGATGATTTGCTCTTTCAATATCGAATGGTATCGGTTTAACCAGATAGACACTCGTCGAACTCTGACATCTTACAAGTCGCAGAAAAGATTAACTTTGGGTGGTGACAACACCCAAATTTACATTGGTTCCAGACAACGTTTCGATTAGAATAGGTTAGGTTAATTTTGGTTTAGGTTTGGGTGAGATAAAATTAATACTAATACTGGAGGTTACATTATAGTAGGCATATAGGCAGTCTTTGTTAATTCTATCAGATGTTCTAGGCGAGGTAGCCATGTGCGATTTTCTCGACATTTCCACGTCATTGAAAGGTGACCCCTCTGAGCTCACAATGATTAGTCGTGCCGAGAGTTCGCGAGTCAGGCATCGAAACCAACATCGATATCACGATTCGACCGCTGCACATACTTGCGCAAATAAGGTCACCAGATTTGCAATAGGAATTCAGGGCTCTTCGAGCACTTCCACTCTGTCTAGCGTATTCATGGAAATTCTAAGGACCCTATAAACTCTGTTTAAAGATCATTTTGATGGAATTAGAACGGCTGTGTGTGTGCCGGTGTGCATGGTACAATGGAATTCCAATACCAGTTTACGTTCGCTTCGCTTCGCATCAACGGCTGTAACCTCCATCGGTGGTTCGATTCTACTGTACAATTATACCTTCGACTGGTATAGCTAGTGAACGATAGAGCTACTTTATAATCAGTGTATCCACCCACTAGTTGGAATATTTTCCATACTTAACCGGAATGCCTGCTGGGTACAGACAGAGAGACTTTAGAGGAACCTCTAAGCGAACTTTGAATTATTGGTTCTTAAATGACAGTGGAGTGGTAGAGGTCGTTTAAAGTAGCGTCAAGTGGACAAGGTCTATCGTGGTTAGGAGGAAACGGAACTTTTTGAATCGCAAATGGTCAACCTTCTCGAAAGCAAACTTATCAGATGTTCCATTGAAGCTAGTTCGGGTGCTTCCCATGCTCCTTCGCTGCGAATGTAGATTCAATTATGGAAACTGACCAGTTCAGCGAGTTGGTGCTTGCGAGGATTTCCAAGCATCGCCATCGCAAGCTGTCTTCTCCTGTCGTTGGTGTTCCCGTGGATGATTAAGCGTCTGTGTATCATGGCTGACCGCGTGGAAAGGCTCCTCGCTGCTGTGATACTTGGTGATAAATGACGAATAATGGGATGTTGGGCGAAAGTATCTAATAACGAGATAGGTAGCTGAGTATTGGCTATAGTCAGAGGAGGATTGATTACGGTAACTGATACTTTGATACTGGTCGTCGATTTAGTGATTTATTTATTTATTCATCGTACTGATCCCCTGATTACTAATTTACTCATTTGTTAACTCACTGCTCGACTAATCAACTGATATAGTAAATTGATGATCTTATCTCCTGGTTTACTGATCTTCGGGTCTCCTGACCTACTAATCTTCTAATCCTCTAGCCTATTGATCAGCGGATCTCTTCATTTACTGATCTGCAGATCTATTGATCTCTCAGCCTAATTATCTATGGACCTCCTGATCTCCTGATCAGCTGATCTACTTATTCGTTAATCTCCTATTCTACTGATTTGTGGATATTCTGATCTACTGATCTACAGATACCCTGATCTACTGATCTATTGATCTGTTGATTAACCGATAACAAGTTTACATGTTATATGAATAAAAACTAATTATCCTTAAAATTTGATTTGCAATTTCTCCCTTAATTATAGAGGATTGAATTTCGAAGTCTAAAATCATGTACACACTCGTGAAATAGTTTCTGTACACCATGTTGTACAGCTGCTTACGTTTCATTAGATCCACGTAGCTCTGTAAAAGCTTATCGAATTAAACAACACTCGATTAGAGGGGTTGATTAAACTTTTCCTCGAATCAATGAGTCTATTAATTATCCTCGTTATACAAGGAGAAGCTTCTGCAGTGACAGTAAAAGAAACGAACTGGCTACTTGAGAGTGACAAGGGAACTGAAGCACTAAGAATAGGGGCGTGACTGCCGAATGAGTGAAGGGTGCCAAGGGGATAAAACTCATCGATGTAAGAAGCTAACTCACACCATCGTCCATCCAACGTCAATTCACCCACCACCTAACAAGCTTAAAAAATGCAAATTTTTCTGGAACGTTGGCAAAATTATTCCAAAATGGCTTTCACAAATTCTGATAATATATTGATAGGTGTAGGGTAACTGTTATCCTTCATGTCAGATGTGTACATGTATGATAGAGGTATAGATACGCATCTGACATAAAGATTGACAGTTACCCTATAACGTTCCCAATATATTATCAAAATTATTAACAGTTTTCCTATAACATCCTCATTGTTATCATGATAATTATTAAGATAACTTAAATAAAATGAAATAAAAATTAATTCCGACCAACGTACCCCTCGTCTGATGACCAAACACGCCTTCTAACAGTTAATTGACGCGAATCACGCTATTACCCAAACCTGCGTCAAATTACAATGCACTTATCCCGAACAATAGAGAACTCGCGACGGGGATGAAACACGGTGGAATGAAAAATGATTGGAGCCCTGTCCTTCGAGCAGTCGACAGCTTCGATTATCCCCGCTCTTCAATTTATGGTCGGCTAACTATCCTTATCTTCTTATTCCCTTGCCCGGAAAAACCAGGCGAAAGAAAAAACGGAACAAGCCTGAACAACAGCCGGGAAAAATAGAATGAAGATCGGGAAGAGGCGTGTGGGAAAGAGGAAAACAGGGAAACACAGCTGTTATGGAGAACGGAGTGGCGTGATGCAACGATAGTCTTCGCTGATGACGTGCGAAACAAGGGAGCAGGAATAGAAGCGGGTCGTGTTTATAAAGGGATTGACACGCGAAAGGGGCTGAGGGTGGCGGCAGTGGAAGGACGAGAGGGTCCAATAATGATCGATCACACGTTACGTCCGTTACGGATGTCGTATCCTCGTAGGACCAGTCAGGGTAGACAGTCATTTGCGCGAGGAGGCCTGATAACGAGCCACGAAAAACGCTTCTGGGTGAGAGTAACGATGTTAAGTATCGATGAGATGACATCAATTCCCTCTCTCTCTTTCTGCTACCCTTTGTTCATTTTTCTTCTCCCTCTTTCTCACCACTCACCCTGAAGTATGACGACTTAAGAGGAGCAGATAAAGTCGCGGATGGATAGTTTAAAATTTGGTCGAAATTTATAAGAGTTCGCGGGGTCCATGGGCGAGGAGATAAGGATGAGGTGTTCTTAGAGCGAGGATAAACGGTTATGCAAAGAGATTTTGGTGGTAAGAAGAGAACAAGGAGAGGGGTGGGTCAATATTATGGGATGGAACGATCGGAGAACTGTAAGAGCAGGAAGTGGAGGAATCGATATTGTTCTTCAGAAATCTTTTTTATTCTTCAAGTTACGTCATTCTGTTCCATTAAAGAGTGCCATGTCAAATTTTCACGAGGATAGTGATTCGTAACCAAGTATAAAGTTCGTTTCAAATAAATGGAAGTTGGGTAAAAAATAATTTATACAGCAAATTTGGTACAAGTTATTTATTTATTTATATATATACTCGCAATACACGAAAATAATTATACAAGAGTAAACAAGTCTCAAGTGTAATTATTTTATTAAATAAATGAAAATATTTGATTTAGGTAAAATTAGTATTTCATATTGAATTTCTAAATAAAAATTTGGAAGTTAAAATTTATTACTTCCTGTATTTGTTTATTGCATGTTATTTAAAACAAATACGAGGTTCGAATAAAAATTGTTTGTTCTTTTTTACAAATAATTCTTTTCTCTTCTTCCAAACGATGAATATATATAACATAACTTCATATACTACAACGAGTTTAACTCGTGGTAAGATTTTAATGCTAAAGCCCATAAAGATGAATTAAATTCGCAGTAGATTAAAATTATATTCAACGTATTTCAACGTGCGCAAGATTTGCATAAATCCTAAAAATTCGTATAATTTTATTCCGAATAAAACAGATAGTTGTCAATTGAAATTAAATAATTTTACTTCGGCCCGTTTCTCATAATTAAATCATAACGCGAGTGGTTAATGAAACTCCACTTCCAAATTAACTAACTATGCAACTGCACACGTGCTAAAAATTTTGATATTATTTTTTAACCAACCCGGTAAAATATCCTATAATCTTCTTAAACAATCATCGTTTCCTCGAAAATAAAATACTTAACCGAAACTCTCCTATTCATCCGAAATACCTCGCCCCGAAATTCCCTTAATGCGAATGGCTCTCGAAGAAAATCGGAGATCTATGGGTTCGTTAAGGGATCATTACCGATCAAGGCGATTCCGTCGTGAAAGGTCCAATCCACGCGATTACGAGCTTTTCCGAGGTTTAATTAAAAGGGAAAGGAGGCGGGAGGGTAGAAAATTTGACCGGAAGTCGGCCGCGATTTCACCTACAGACCGCATGCATTTCCTTCGTTTTTCTCACCTTCTCCACTCCCTCTAGCCAGGTTTTAAGTCTTAAAGTTTTAATGCGGATAGGATAAGCTGTGCTTACCGCGGGCAATTCGCTAAATGCTCCAACGACAAGCACAGCAATTTTAGTTTGGCCGAGTTTGTGCCCCCGCTGGTTGAGCTCTTTTTCTCGCCCATCCCCCTTTTACAGGTAATATCGCTGTTTCACTGTCTTCAGTGACTTTTTATTTTCAATTTCCCGACCGCCATTGCGTCGATTCTCCGATGACTCTGGCACCCCATGCATTCCACGATTTTTAACCCTGGTTGACCAATTTTCTTCATGTTTTTTAATTATCTGGAGAAACGTGTGTTCTTCATTTTATTCTTGTATCCGTTGTGTAGACACAGCAAATGGATAAGAATTTGTTAGCAATTTTAGTCAGTGTTCGATTATACATCGCACAGATTAATAAGAAATATTAAAAATTCCATTGAAAATTATTTAATTATGTGTACGATGTTTAAAGTACATTTAGCGAAGATATGGACCGTGGTGGCGCTAGTGAGTTAAATGCAAAATCGTTTTAAGGCTGCCTCAGAATGCTGACTAAAGGGTTAATGAATTCCATGTTCTTTTAGTTATTGATATTCTTTTAATATTAATAATATTTTGGAAGATTCATATAAACTTGAGAAAAATAAAAGGGTAATTAAACTTCAGAAACTATTACTATTATCTTCTCTGAAAATATAATTAATGTGTCACTCATTGGGATATTAGGTGACGAAAAGTAGCGAGTTTTCCTTCTTTTCTTTTTAATTTTGTGAATTTATTAGGTAACTCAAGTAATACAGTCATTTATTTCCTTGTATTAATTATAATTCGGTTCTTCAGGGTGAACAAAATACCTTTTGTATGTATTTAGGTGTCTTTTTATTCGTTAATATATTTTGAACGTTTTAATAGTTACGATGAAAAGCTGAGCATGAAAATTTAATAGTTATTACATTTTTTAAAATTATGCCATAAAAATAACAGAAAATTTTATTTCACTAAAAGATGTTTAAATTTTTCCTATTACGGGGAAGCTTATTATAAATTCAAATGCAAAAATAGAACGCGCGTTTTGTAAAAACGCAAATAAAAATCTTGCCCGTTAAGTGAATATTTTAAATACGTTGTTTAAAATTATATCACGAGTAACCTTATTTTACTCTGTCTTTATTTTCATTCTGTTGAACGTAATTTTAATTCGAAATTATAAATTGTGGTTCACCTGAAACAGCGAATTCCTTTTCATCTCGAAATTGCAGCTTCGAAGGTGATGTTGATAAAATTTTCAAATTTGTACGAACGTAGAATATCGAGGTAATTAATTAAAGTTGTAGATGATAATCATTAATTGATGGTACGAGCATAGGTATGCTAATTAGCAAAATTAGTCCAGGAAAGAGAATTTGAGAGGTTGCATCGGATGGTATTGCTAGGACGTGAATGAAGAGTGGCTCACAGCAGTGGAGATTCGGTTTCGATAATGATACAGTGGTTTTAGGTACAAAATCTGAACATGGCCGTATGAAATAAATAGGACAAACATAATAAAATGTTAAAGGTTAGAATAATTAAAAAAGAGTAATTAACGTCATAAAACATCGGAATTAAAGTTCGATCGAATAAGAAGTAGGCGAATATTTCAAATAAATTAGAATTATACAAAAATTAATTCTTATTACAATTATTACAAAAATATTATTTTAAAAAATTGGTAATAAATACAAGAGAACCAATCCAAATTTTCACTTCCATATTTTTTTTCCTGCCATTGCACGTCCACGAAAGTTGCCTGTGCCAATAGCAAAACTGGGAGCCATTTTTCCAGGGGTTACACATGGAAGCCTCGCATGGTATTAATTTGGCGAACCCATATCACGAAGGGCTGAAAAATATCAACTAGATTCGGAGTTGTAAAAACTTTCCTCCCCTGTCGCTACAGTAGCGCGTGCAGCCGTAACTGCAGGAACAACTTGCGCAAATTGACTTCTACAATCTATGAAGCGACTTTCGAACGTTGCACGAACTTTATATTAGACTACTTCCTGGACGGGAGACTAAAGAAAGTTGGATTTAACTCGATTCGATTTTGTTTAATACGGATGGATTTCCACTGACTAACTTCCAGCTTAATATATTATGGTTCCTTCGTTTGCGAAGAAAGTTAGTACCATGAGACGGAAAATAGAAATTTATTTTAGGTACAAAATGTTAAGCGTCGATCGAGTGCTTTGGTACCGAAATTAAAAAGGAGATTATCATATCATACCAGGATACTAGGATACTGTTATAAAATATCTGTTAATAACGACAAAACCGTGAAAAGATGTGTTGATATGGAGGTACACGCTTATAGGCCAGTGTATCAGTCGCCATCTTGAAACAGACTGACTTGGGCAAATCGTGGTCGGCCGGACCCCCATCTATCGACTGTGATTGAGGTATTCTGCGTTGCACGAAAGAAGTCATCTGAGAAACTTGTAGGACCGAATCCTCACCAGCCCAACCATTCTAACATCATGGCGGAAGTAGAGTAAAACGCTTCCCTTATTGGTAGAACTGATCCTTTCCTATTAACCCGGCCATAGAACA
Source organism: Eufriesea mexicana (assembly GCF_001483705.2). Classification (NCBI taxonomy): domain Eukaryota; kingdom Metazoa; phylum Arthropoda; class Insecta; order Hymenoptera; family Apidae; genus Eufriesea; species Eufriesea mexicana. The sequence goes on along the minus strand of NW_016907946.1, from coordinate 74,806 downwards.
CCATGTGACAAAGAAGGCGAACGAAGCAACGAGAGAGAGTGAGACAGACGCGAAAAATAGATGCAAGAGCGTAGACTCATCCCAAAGCGTAGTAGTGCTTCCAATTCGTTGTAAGTTAACTCTGAGATAACATTTCTTTCGCGGATATCTAACGCCTATGTTAACGTGTCACGTTGCCGAACTTGGAGATAGTAGTTCTGGGAGTGTCATAGAAGAGTGGGTATTACTAACAAGAGTACAGTCGGAGCAAGTGGAATACCCCTCTTGCCTCGCAACCGAACGAGATGACTTCTTTCCTGCAACGCAGAATAGATGGAACTGTCGGTGAAACAGGTCTGCATTGCAATCCCTTGAAAAGTATTCAATTAATTAATTAAATAAAAAGAATTTTAAAAGTGGAGTTATTCGTTCTGGCTAATATCGGTTCATATGGCATCTGTAAATATACAGGGTGAACCAGATAACGTGACCACGTTGATAGTCTTTAATTATTTAGTTACTTAAGGAACAACATAAAATTGTTTTCTCGTAAACTGCAGAATGTGAGAGTGTAACTTAATTTTTGCTAAGTTAACTGTCTTACTGGGGACAGAAAAAACCATTTCTATCGTTTTAAGTGTTCCTGTTGAGTGTCTCCACCCTGTATATATCTATATGAATTTGTTTCCACATTTTCTGTGGATAAGATAATTTATTAATTTATTTATCTTGAAATATTAGTTTGTTGACAGTTCTTCCTTTAATACGTGTATTTTTGTTTTTCTAATTATGGGATTGAAATGTTTGAAAAGCCATGAACATTCTACTACGGATTGCCATGGAACTCTGATTTTTCGGTAGAATAACCTTTTACACGTTGTTTGTCAACCTGGGACTGAGGCAGGCTCTTATTGGAGGTTTCGCGAGACGGAAGCAAAAGCGTTAGAACAGTGACATTAAATACACTGGGTTCAGTGAACTCGGGCTTTCAGCGTCCCCTTTGAATCCTCGTTAAGAATTCTTGCCCTGTACTCTCGTTCTAAACTCTTTCTCAACTCTCATTCACCACGCACTGTCTGTCTCCGAGAGGACTTAACCCCTTACAAGTGCATACATACACCTTCTAATAGTCACCACTCAATCTTCTAGGCCTCTGCAATCTTCATTTTACACGTACCCTGGCTGGATTTAATTCTTGGACCTTATTTACTTTACGTGGGCAAACATGTTTCTTGAATTATGACGAACAAATACGTTATTTGGATATTATGCTCAAAGTTACTGCTGTTATCGAGTCATAGACTGTGATTGACTATTGTCACGTTCAAATTCAGTAGGGTTGGTTCCAAAGTTTCATAGAATCACTGTCAATAACTGTTCCCAGTGACGAATGACTGTGACCAGCAGTCAGTTCAATCTCCATATCCTCTCTTAGTCTTAAAGTAACCTCGAGTGTCAATGACACGATCTGGATAGCCTTCTGCGACCTTCAATTAGCTCTGAGCATGGATGACAATACTATAGGATGGCGAAACTGGTCTTGAGACACCGAAAATTCACGAAAGAACTAGAACACGATAACACAAACTCAAATCTCGTAAACTGATTTATCTTATGGAAAGAACACCAAGATAACGAAAACACACAAGGACGCACTCTTTTAAAACTCTCTTTCCAACACCAAGGGACTCACGCTTGTGCTGGTTACAAGCGATTTCTAAGGACTCTGTTTTGCTTGTTAAGGACCACGCTTTTATGCTTTCCTTAACCTACGCTTCACCTCTCCGTAGAGGAGTCAGGCAACTTAATTTTGTTATATAGAACAACTTTTCGATTTGCTTCTAGAAGATATCGATCGGTTTACAATTTGTTTTTGTTCGCAATAGCCGATTCGCGGTTTCTTTTGGTATCCTACAATACTTCCTTTCAAATGAGCTTTAGTTGATACTCACAGAAAGGCACTAATATTGAAAAGAAAAGAAAAATGTTCACTATTCTAATTGCAGAATAAAATCAAAATTGCCATTACTGTGAGCTTTTCACTGACTGTGAAAACATTTCATTGATCCATGGAAACGGTAGGTACTTAGGAAGCACGTTCCACGTTTGACAGAGTGCCACTCCATCGGTCGAAATAGCAATCTTGCAACGATCTACGAGCGTGCGTTAGGTAGAATTGGCGAGCTGAGGACCGCAAGCGTGTACGCGGTCGCGCGATGGAAATTAACGCGTAAGCCGAAATTACGAGGCTGCGTGTAATGAATCCGTTGGTCGACTATCCGCGCACTTAGTAACACTGAATAAATGGATTACGGGCCATCGGAAGTGACGTAATTCGAGGTCGGTTGCTGATCAAGCTCGCGGCATTAGTCGCGGAGTGATTAGCCGCGTTATCCGACCTCGAACAAGCCACCACTCCGTGTTCGAACCTTGCTTGAACTTAAGCCAAGACGTTCGCAGCGTTGCCTAGCACGAGCCAATCACATGTCCCCTTAATTGCAGTGGAATTTAATCGCTTCATCGAATCAAAGTTTTTCGGCAACACTTCTTCTTTGGGTAATTCGTGTTTCGTTCGATATGTCGATTGGTTACGAAGTACGAAATTAGTTTCGATGGAGTCAGGAATATCTGTAGTATTTAGGGAGTTGCTGAAACACTTGCTGAATAATATTGACAATTGAGTAAATTATATGATCGATTTAGTAGAGTGCATGTGGCGAGAGGAAGTTTAATTGAATCCATGTCATTTTCAGGTTGGGCCAGTTTATTATGCCAGACCGCGTTAATTGCTGATCCGTAATAGTAATCGTTGTTTCAGGAACTACTTTGTTAGAGAGTTCTCTAAAAAGCAAGAAGAGTTGATACGTGCAGACAGTAGTCGACTATGTTAAGAACTGAACTATACTCGTAATCTAATAATTTTGTTGAAATTAGAAGTTACTCGATGATCCTAAATCCTTTTTGTGTAATTATTTATAGACACTATGTGAAATCCTAGATGTCAATTATTTCATGTGAACTTAACTCCATAAAATTTCAATGAATTTGCTCATTACAAGATATACTGATCATCTTCTTCATTTTTATATTTCATTGTTAGGTTTAGGTCTCAGGAAGAAATATGTCATCCTCGGTTAAACAAATGCTTACCACAATCCAACTTACTGACCACAGTAACCTAAAACTTGATGCAATTGTTAATATCCTTAAACTTGCTACGATTCTAAAATATTAAAAGAAAAGAAAGGGGCAAATATTTTTATCCTAACTTCTTATAGGCTTTAAGTCACGTCTGAATTAGCTTATCCTGTTTCTAAACTTTCAACAAATTATCTCATTTAAAGGAATTGTGTTCAACTTCTTCCCTTCACACCTATCTCCCAGATCTCATTCTCTCAGAACTGAAGCATTAGTCTTTCCCAATTGAATCATTCCCACATCTAACTTCTAGGTCTCATTCTCTAATAAGAAAAGGATGAGTTGCTGCCAGAGGAAGAATCTCTGCACCTAACTGATAGGTCTTATCCTCCAATCAGAAGAGAGTTAGTCTCTTCCAAAATAATGATCCCTGAATATAATTCCCAGGTTTCACACTCTAGCCAAAGGAATGATCCCTACACCTGGTCTGTCCAGGTCTACATCTAGGTCTCATTCTCTGAGAACAAAAAGGCTAGTCTCTGCCATAGGAATGATTCCTGTGTCAAACTCTCAGGTTTCATCCTCTAAGAACAGAAGGAATTAGTCATCGTCATCGATTCAAAGACTTGGAATCGACTGCATTGCTAACCAGAAGAGAGTTAGTCTCTTCCAAATGAATTATCCCTGAATATAATTCCCAGGTTTCACACTCTAGCCAATGGAATGATCCCTACACCTGGTCTGTCCAGGTCTACATCTAGGTCTCATTCTCTGAGAACAAAAAGGCTAGTCTCTGCCATAGGAATGATTCCTGTGTCAAACTCTCAGGTTTCATCCTCTAAGAACAGAAGGAATTAGTCATCGTCATCGATTCAAAGACTTGGAATCGACTGCATTGCTAACCAGAACAGAGTTAGTCTCTTCCAAATGAATTATCCCTGAATATAATTCCCAGGTTTCACACTCTAGCCAATGGAATGATCCCTACACCTGGTCTGTCCAGGTCTACATCTAGGTCTCATTCTCTGAGAACAAAAAGGCTAGTCTCTGCCATAGGAATGATTCCTGTGTCAAATTCTCAGGTTTCACCCTCTAAGAACAGAAGGAATTAGTCATCGTCATCGATTCAAAGACTTGGAATCGACTGCATTGCTACGTTCGCGGCAATTAACAGATTAGTCGGAAATCGTGTGTGATGTCCATCTCACGGATTGCTCGTTAACCCGTGGCGCACTCTCGTAAGACAGCCGTGTAATGATCCTTTCCGACTTATCGAAAGCTGTCGCGCGTGTCGTCATCCGAGTTCATCGGCGTCTGAGCCTACGTTAGCTGCTTCCGATTCAGAGACACGTGCTCAGCGAGGAAATATCTGGCTTCCGTGATGCATCCGCGACCCATCGATCGTGGACACCTCGGGACGATGGGCTCGTTCCTAGACGCTCATCGCGGTTTAACGAGACTCGGCAAGTTGTAAATCTTGGCTGCGTTAACTAGCGACGACATTCGATCAGAAACGTCGCGGAGTAAATCGATGTCGTCTAATTGCTTCAGCTGCAACGAGTAACTAAGTGCCGTTTTGGGTAATCAGATGCGTCGAACGACGTTGGGTCGAGTGAGTTAAGTCTCGAGAGTGTTATGATTGCTGGGGTAATTATTTTTCGGAGAGACTGGTACCTATTTCGCGAAAATTACTTTGCTCTTACCCAGGTGACTCGAAATTTTTATCGACACAGAAATAAAAATTTAACAAATACAGGTAGACCCTCTACAACACGGAATCCTATAACACGACAAGAAAATTGCAAAAACCTTTGTACAACACTGTACACTGTCTACATGAGCAGTAACGACGTAGAAATTTATTAAATTAAAATAATATTTTTGTTTTTGTTTTGTTTTCTGTTGTACGTTCATTTCTATTTTGAATAAAAATTAAGTTGTTTATGTAGAATTAAAATAAAAATTTGTTTTTAGTAAGTTTTCGGAATGTAACCCCCCTTTTTGTACCGGCTCTTGGTCTCGTACAACACGGTTTAACACAACACGTCAATTTCTAGGAACCTATTTATCGTGTTATAGGAGGGTTACCTGTATATGTTTTTAATTTGTTAAATTTCTATATTTTATTTTTTTTATAGATACAACTATAATATATATATAATTAATATTATTATAACACGCTCTGCTTTCAGTTTATTAAATATTTATTTCTTTACAAATAAACAATTTTTTTTAAAATCATAACGACATGGTATTTTACATTTTCTTAAATATATTTAATTCTTTCTTCTTTTAATGCCGGTACAGGTTTTTTAATTTCGAAAATTTGTAGAACTTTAGCCTCGTAAGTAGGTAAAATAATATCATAAAGGCTGTGTATTTTCATTTTTATTTTTGGAATATAATTCATACAATTATCAATATCAAACGCGCGTGACAATATTTTCAGAAGGTATTTCAATTTTTCGTGCTTTCGATAGCATTTAAACGAGGTAATGGCACGGAAACAATTGTCAGAGCCCGCTGTTTTGATTTGATAAATTACTAGATTCCACGACACGAATGGAATTAATTAAATAATAACAATTCCGGCAAATATCAACATTGACGAGTCATTGAATCCGCGAGTGCAAATATTGGGCGCACGTGTTACCCTTGGTACTCCGATTTGAAATTTATTTGGGTTTGATCATTTCGACAAACTGTGTTTAACTGGTCACTCGTGTAATGAAATTTCTTAAAACATTTCGACGGTTTGCAATCCACGTGTATCGCGATAATCGGTTTACTTCTCGATTGCTATCATTATTACATGTATATACCTACCAGGTATATTAACAACTAACAGCTTTCTCAAAATGTCAAAACTACAATATAATAAATAAATAAATAAATGAATAAATTAAACCTACAAAATGTTTGAAATAATTAAATATTTTTCTTTTTCTCATTTTATATATAAATATGTTTTTAAATAAATATAGTTTTTAAATATTCAGTGTTTAAAAATCTGTTTCATTGAAAATGAACAAGTTCTCTGAAAAGAGTATATTAACCACTAACAGCTTTCTCAAAATGTCAAAACTACAATATAATAAATAAATAAATAAATAAATAAATTAATCCTACAAAATGTTTGAAATAATTAAATATTTTTCTTTTTCTCATTTTATATATAAATATGTTTTTAAATAAATATAGTTTTTAAATATTCAGTGTTTAAAAATCTGTTTCATTGAAAATGAACAAGTTCTCTGAAAAGAGTATATTAACCACTAACAGCTTTCTCAAAATGTCAAAACTACAATATAATAAATAAATAAATAAATAAATAAATTAATCCTACAAAATGTTTGAAATAATTAAATATTTTTCTTTTTCTCATTTTATATATAAATATGTTTTTAAATAAATATAGTTTTTAAATATTCAGTGTTTAAAAATCTGTTTCATTGAAAATGAACAAGTTCTCTGAAAAGAGTATATTAACCACTAACAGCTTTCTCAAAATGTCAAAACTACAATATAATAAATAAATAAATAAATAAATAAATTAATCCTACAAAATGTTTGAAATAATTAAATATTTTTCTTTTTCTCATTTTATATATAAATATGTTTTTAAATAAATATAGTTTTTAAATATTCAGTGTTTAAAAATCTGTTTCATTGAAAATGAACAAGTTCTCTGAAAAGAGTATATTAACCACTAACAGCTTTCTCAAAATGTCAAAACTACAATATAATAAATAAATAAATAAATAAATAAATTAATCCTACAAAATGTTTGAAATAATTAAATATTTTTCTTTTTCTCATTTTATATATAAATATGTTTTTAAATAAATATAGTTTTTAAATATTCAGTGTTTAAAAATCTGTTTCATTGAAAATGAACAAGTTCTCTGAAAAGAGTATATTAACCACTAACAGCTTTCTCAAAATGTCAAAACTACAATATAATAAATAAATAAATAAATAAATAAATTAATCCTACAAAATGTTTGAAATAATTAAATATTTTTCTTTTTCTCATTTTATATATAAATATGTTTTTAAATAAATATAGTTTTTAAATATTCAGTGTTTAAAAATCTGTTTCATTGAAAATGAACAAGTTCTCTGAAAAGAGTATATTAACCACTAACAGCTTTCTCAAAATGTCAAAACTACAATATAATAAATAAATAAATAAATAAATAAATTAATCCTACAAAATGTTTGAAATAATTAAATATTTTTCTTTTTCTCATTTTATATATAAATATGTTTTTAAATAAATATAGTTTTTAAATATTCAGTGTTTAAAAATCTGTTTCATTGAAAATGAACAAGTTCTCTGAAAAGAGTATATTAACCACTAACAGCTTTCTCAAAATGTCAAAACTACAATATAATAAATAAATAAATAAATAAATAAATTAATCCTACAAAATGTTTGAAATAATTAAATATTTTTCTTTTTCTCATTTTATATATAAATATGTTTTTAAATAAATATAGTTTTTAAATATTCAGTGTTTAAAAATCTGTTTCATTGAAAATGAACAAGTTCTCTGAAAAGAGTATATTAACCACTAACAGCTTTCTCAAAATGTCAAAACTACAATATAATAAATAAATAAATAAATAAATAAATTAATCCTACAAAATGTTTGAAATAATTAAATATTTTTCTTTTTCTCATTTTATATATAAATATGTTTTTAAATAAATATAGTTTTTAAATATTCAGTGTTTAAAAATCTGTTTCATTGAAAATGAACAAGTTCTCTGAAAAGAGTATATTAACCACTAACAGCTTTCTCAAAATGTCAAAACTACAATATAATAAATAAATAAATAAATAAATAAATTAATCCTACAAAATGTTTGAAATAATTAAATATTTTTCTTTTTCTCATTTTATATATAAATATGTTTTTAAATAAATATAGTTTTTAAATATTCAGTGTTTAAAAATCTGTTTCATTGAAAATGAACAAGTTCTCTGAAAAGAGTATATTAACCACTAACAGCTTTCTCAAAATGTCAAAACTACAATATAATAAATAAATAAATAAATAAATAAATTAATCCTACAAAATGTTTGAAATAATTAAATATTTTTCTTTTTATTTCGTGAAATTCCGTGTAATTTCGTTTATAACTGTCAGTTCACGGTCAGTCTTAACATGGAGTGCAAAAATAAGCATTTTCGACACATTTTACTTTTTTATTTTCATAAAGGCAAGAATGCGGCTGAGGCTCACAAAGAGATACGAGAAGTTTATGGTGTTGATTGTTTAACAGAACGCACGTGTCAGAATTAGTTTAAAAAATTTCGTTCTGAAGATTTTTCACTGAAAGATACCCACAACGTTCTGGTCGACCTTCTGAGATTTACGCACTTGGTTAAGTTTTTCGCAGATAAGGACCAGAAATTCTATGAGTGCGGGATCATGAAGTTGCCAGAAAGATGGCAAAAGGTGATCGAATAGAATGGAAGATATTTGACCGATTAAAGTTCATTTACTGTATAGAAAAAATTGAGTTTTATTTCACACTGAAAAACCGAAAGTACTTTCCTGCCAACCCAATATATACCATAAATAATACATTGAAATTTACATATTAAATTCACACGCATAAAGGAAACCTAGAATTTTAAATTTGTCCATAAATAAATAAACGAAGCTTATAAAATGCAACAAAAAGCTCAGGATACCCCCACTGTCAAGAAAAACAGGAAAAACGAAGAATTGCACAAATCAGAATTGTTCGAAACCCGTAGGTAGAAATTTGAGAGGAATTCGACGGGTACCGAGAACTCCCAGCTACCGTTTAAATTCCCATTTATGGAATAACATCGGGAAACCGTATTCTCACTAGGAGCACATCGCGCATAATGCATGCGATTCGAGCTTCCTTCCGGATATCGTCTGAATTATTCCGAAGCTCGCGTCCGAAGCTCAAAAACGGGAAACCATGCCGGTGGAAATTTTTCCGCAGGCTTTTCTCACGGTTGGTCGCATTCCGGTCACGTGTGCCAAGGTTTCGACAGATCACCGAAGGCTTACTCCCGGAGAACAGTCTTAGAACTTAGCGTGGAAGAGAGAAAATAAAGACCCGCTAGGGTTTAATCTGCCGTCGTCACTCACGTTGCCACCTCGCCCATCTAATCCGCAACTCGCTGGTCCGTTGAAAGAAGGAAGCTGAGGGAACAGAGCAGGAGGCAGGGTGGTTACGTAGGTATCGGTGCCTCGAATTTCCCTTCTCTCGAATTCTCTCCTTCCTTCGAGTTTTCGATATCGCGGCTGCACCCTGGCGCTACGTCTCTTCGTAATCTCTTTGGGATTCACGGCGTGCCGTCAGAGAAAATGTGATTGGCCCGCGAAAATTTCATCCCTCGAGGAGTCGAAGCTTCGCGTCCAAATGGACGCGTGACGTTCGAGACAGGAGACAGAGTGGAGGCAGGGTGAATTGATAATTCCAGGGATTAACGTAGCTGGAAGATCGTGATGATCTGCATGAGCTAGAATTTAATTTGTAGGAATATATATAGGAATGCCAGCCCGAAAAGAGAAGATAATAAACAGTACGTCTTGGTTTTGGCTCGAGTGTTCGGAATATTATCTGAATTGTGTGCGGAAGTGCGTGACCGTACGCAAGGATCGTGTTAGGAGGGATGTTTATGGAGGTATCGGTTTCTAGTGAAGAGTGCGTGAGAAAGCGTGATTGGGAAAGAGAGTGTTGCACCCCGAACACTGCAACTCACTCGAGGATTTTCACGGGGTTGTAAGGCCCGCTACGCTGCTGCTGCAATGCTGCTGGGATGCGGCCTACTCTAACTTGATAGAGGTAGACCTGGTTGGTGTTGAACTGCAGAGAGTTCTATAATAGTACAGTCTCCTGCGCTGAGTAGTTAGTTGGTGGGTCTCGATTGATGATGCTGTGGTCGTGATGGAGTTTTAAAGAGAATCTTGATGTGGTCGTGAGGAGGTTTAGAGAGAATCTTCTTGTGAATGCCTTGTCGGTAGTTTTATAAAGATCGACTGTCTGCTGATTGGTTGGTATGCTATTGGGGGTGTATGCTAACTTCAGCGTCTATCGGTGGTGGTGGTTGTTTAAACAATTTAGGCTCTGGCGCCTGTCGTCCAAGAGGATAATATATGGATCCTTGTCACGGTTTATCCTAGCGGTGTTTTAGGTGAAGCTGAGCATGTACAAGTCAAGGGAAGCTTGCAATAGAGGCATAAAACAGGCCTCCACTTGACCTGGGACATTGCAGTCCTAGGGCCGCAACAGAGAGCATGAGTATGGAAGAGGATAGAGTGTATAGCTTTAAATAAGGGTACATGGGAATGAAGGGGTCAGTCGTCAGTCGTTAGAGAGTTATGAGAAAGAGTATTAGGAGACAATTCCTAGGAGACAGTTTCTTCGGGAGTGGTTGAGAGACAGTTGTTAGACAGAGTTTAAGATGTTCTTAGGAAATAGTATTAGTGGCCAGTCCTTTATGTTAGAATATCATTAGTAAACAACCTTACAAATTTCAGAAGTGGGATTAAACCTTACAATTTTCATTGCTTCCTTTCATTCTTGGTGCTGTCGAAAAGCCGATGGTAGATGCATTTTGATCAGAGTATGGTTGCACGATTGTGATCACGAGTGTTTGAAGGAGTGTATAACAGGATGGATGCAAAAGAAAAATTTTCTGGGGTATAGTTGATGAATGGTCTAATAATATTGGATAGGGGTTCCTATTTGTACCATGGAGGAATATACGTGATAGAATTTTTGGAAATATATTGTGTAATATATATTTGTATAATTGTAATTGTTAATAGAATATTTCTATTATCGTCATTGTTACTGTACGTGCTGTTACCATATAAATTCAGTGTGCACTGTTATTATTATCGTCTCTATGGTATTATTATTATTGCTATTATTAATACAGCCATTGTTATTAGTATCATTGTTATTACTATTGCTACTTCCTATTATTAATTTTGAATAATTATTATTTATTTATGGTTCACTTAATCCAATTTTTGTGAAGGGTATCGTGTGTCGAAGTAACTATTCTTTCAGAACACTGTAAGTTCTACAAATTCGATTAAAAAACATTGCTATTTCTGTTAATGCGACAGAAATAATAAATTTAGCAAACTTCAACGAAATTCGCATCATAGAAAAATTGCAAATTATAGAAAATACGTATTTCCAGGGGGTCGCGAGTAATATAATAGGTTCAGAAACGCGGACACACGGAACAATATTTATGACAACACTGAAAAACAGCAGGAGCTTGCAGGAGGAGGTGTACAAAGAACGGAATTATACGGAATTATAATATGTTTGCACATGTCAGTGGGCAACTCAGCGTCCACTGATTGGTAGGTTCGCAGGGTTGGAACAGGGCGATGAACGTAAATCTGGGAATAATTTCGGTGGAACGAACACGAGCTTAATATAGTTCGTATTTATATCTGGCAACGCGATGAACTATTTATATTCGTGCAACATACTCGCACATCGTATAATACATTCTGTGGGATCGATACGCGAAGGTAAATCCTCGATAATGAACATAATAATCCAGTTGAACGCTGTATTAAAACATTGATGAAATTTCTTTGTTATTTAATATTTAACATTAGCAAGAGACAATTATTTATTTAGTTACTTATTCTCCATATCTATTTTCATTTCTTTTCCTACGCTAATATCGCTTTCTATATTATCCTATATCAAGAATAAAATATCAGTCAGAATACTATTACTCTGAACAATAATTAGTATAACATTGTCATGAACTGTTTTCAGGATAAGTTTCATAAGAACTAAATTAAAAATAAATTGTGTACAGAATTGATTTTACTTTTGCCATAGAATCATATTGCAATTTAAATTGTCAATATTTATTTCATTATCTAATTAATAATAAACAATTCTCAACAACAGATATTTCAGTACTGAATAGAAATCACTCATACACGAACAAATCATACCAGTGATCATAATAAATGTCACCGCATGTGTATCACCCATAACCATTGTAAAATATTTACAACCATTATTGATAACATTTGTAACCAAAAATAGTTTCAGCTTAGAATATCTCGAAGCACAAATTTACTACATAGACTCTTCTCCCAAAAAATATTTCTGTTTTAAAGTATCTCGAATTTATTTAAAAACTAGCAAGCTTCAAATTGCTATTATCACGTAGCAAAAAGCTCATGGGATGCGAAGGGTTAATTCTAAAAGGAATGGCTTTGAACATACATGCTCTCTTAGGTCATAGGTGCGCGAGTTAGCCCATTAATTGAAATTAATCGTTCATTGCCGTGGCAAGCGGGCCGCTAATGAACGCTATCATGAACGTTTCAATTAACGGTCTCCAAATTGATGACGCCAGATTACGTAACGCGTATCAGATTTTTCATCACTGGCATTAGATACCGCTATATTAGATATCTAATTTATTAATGTCGCCTAATGACGCTGTGTTTCGTGTTAAATTGTTAAGTACGTGGTGGTAAATAAATTATCTCTGCAATTTGCGAGCAGTTAGAGTACTCGGACTGCTGTGCTCCTATTAGACCATGCAGGGAAAACTACCTATCGAGACCAATTCGATTTTATTTAATTATTTTTAATAAATTGATTTTTCTGATCTTTAGTAGCACGGTTGAATTAGGAATTGAACAATAGGATGCCGTTATTTTCTCCTGACCTGTCTTTATCGGGAAAATAATTTTTAATAATCTTTTGTTTTTCCATGTTCTCCTAAAAAAAATCATTATTTACATTTTCATGAATTTATTGTTATAAAGTAACAAATAAATTGAGATATATATTATAATATAAATAATATTGAAGTTATCTTGCATATCAACCACATCTGCACCCTAAATTACCAGTAACAGACCGAATAATGGAAGTAGGCATTACTCGGCTGGCAGGTAGTGGGGGAAAGTAGGCGAACTCCTATTATGTGAAATACCCAATTATTGGAAGCCTTCTACTCCCCAACCGGTTTGCGTAAATGGAGTTTCACTGTGATATATTTATTTAGTTACTGCAAGGCTAGGAACCAAGCCCACTGTGATATATTTATTTAGTTGCTGCGAGGCTAGGAACCAAGCTTCCTCCCTCTTGCTAGGCCCAGAAGCGGCTCGATCCCAGCCCCTAGCTTCCACGAACGACACCGTGTGTGTACAGGTTTCCGTGAACGCCTCTATTTGAAATGCATTGGCCGTCACTGGCGACGACCACGACGACGTTGTTTGCGCTGTCAACCGAAGGATAATGGATCGGGGTCGTCGGACAGCGAGCCGCGGCCGGACCGACTCTTGGCCATGGAAAAATGACTATTACTCCGTGGAAGATCAGGTTAATAAAACGATCGGTCAACGTTGCGCCAGCGGACGTCCTGATCGCCGTTTGTCATCGCGCGAACTCGACGATTTGCCGTGGTCCTGAGAATGGTACTTTGGGGCCGGGTCGCGTGTCTGCAGAAAAATATTGGTCTAGTGTAGACGGAGGAAAGTTGGAGCATGAATTTTCCTGCTTTTTTCTACTGTGGTTTTGGTTCAGCAAGTTTTGGGTTGGAAGATGGTGAAAATTCTGGAAATTTCCTGTGCCGATATTACTTTGGGAATTGTATTGCTATTTTCTATTAGCTTAGCATAAGATTAGGTTAATGATTTCGACGTGTATTTGGATACTTGTTATCATAATTGAATTTTGTTAAATTATATATTACAAATTACATATTGCACTGTTCAGAAAAGTGACATCTGCTGTTAGGATAGTTAGATGCGCAGCAAAGTGATAAATTCGATTAACTCAGGAATTAATAATAATAACTTAATAATTATTATTAATCGCAATAATTGCAGTGAAGATTTATTTATACCACTTTATGTATATAGTTAGGAGTATAATACAGGCAATTCTAGCGTCAAATTTCAATTGTCATATGACATATGCCTCTAAGATATGGGACTTAAGTCAGGCAATTCAGGGATTTTTTGAACATTTGGCTATGCCTTCCACGTTCAAGGTTTTTATGACTTCACAGGTTGCGAGAATCTGTGAGAGAATTTCCCGCACACGGTACCCAAGGGTTCGATTCTGTACCTAAGGGTGCCATTGAACGGGGTCGCCGTACCTTTAAACAAGACACCTACTTCTCCAATCATCTGCTACACCGTTTCTCCTCTGAAATCGAAAATTTTTGTGAATAAACCAATCTGTATGTTTCCTCTGCAAAACACACTCTGGATAATGACTTCCAGCTTGAAGCAAATAAAATTGATAGAACTGTCCAATTATATATCGATAATTTTCGATTATCAAACGTCTTCCCAGTGTAATAAACAGTAACAATAACAATGTTTAAAGAAAATGGCCATTGGTGAATTAATTCTTTGCATCCCATTGGCGCCACTATGGAGACATCAATTCTTAATCCATTATTTGATTCTGTTCATTAAGACTATTTTTGGAAGAAACTCACAAATAGCTTTTAATTCTTTTTCCTCCAAAACAATATTTTTCAGTTTCAATTACTGTACGAGACACTATATCGTGCAAACAATATTTAGGAAGAACGTAGTAAAAAGAAAAGTTCAAGATTAAGTCCGTAAATTTAGGAAATAACTCATCGATTATTGGAGATCCGTGCCGTGGTGGCGCTAGTGAGTTACGCCGGGACGTTAGTTACTCCTTAAGACTACCGAAGCACTTCCTGATGCAAGGGTTAACTTCAACCTGTTTTTCACTGCAAAAATACGATTAAAGTCACTGTTCGATCCAACTAAAAAATTTTTAGAAACTAAAGGGTTAATAAAATAATTTTAAACAACCCTGGAAGAGAAAATAATAGACATTTACTCCACTCTTTTCTTTACTCAAATTTAATTTCGAATGGTAACGTGATATCTATAATTCGCGAGTAAATTCCAATCGTACATTGAAATTCGAACGTATCAGAGGATTGTCTGGTAGGAGTGACCGAATTTTCGATGACTTAGGCGAATTGTTCGTTTTTCTCAACGGAGCCGAGAATTTCTGAGAGCCACGAGAAAAGAAGCTGCGGGTGTTTTACTTGCAGAAAATACGAACGAAGGGGATAGATTAAACAAGGGCAACCATGGTCGCCCTTTCCTTCATTTTTCCCCATCAAATTTTTAATACGTCGGCTTACGGAAGGTAATGTTCTCGATGCGCTGCTATCGCGAGAAAATGAAAAGCAAGGAACGTAAATTGGAGTGCGAGGAAATTGAAGTGCGTACACTCTGTGAAACAAGCCTTCGAGTTTAAGCTTAATTACGAAGGAATTATATCAAAGTTCCGGTTATAAAATTTTCCTTGCGAGAATCTGATAATTCTGAAACGAATTGAAGTGAGACGAAAAATTGTGTATTGCCGGTGTAGATGTTCATATCGATTGGATTAGTATGCGTGCTTTATTTGCGTTCTTTAGTATTAGTATTTCTCCTTTCTAGAATTTTTTGAAGATTGGTTATACTTTCTTCTATCATCGGTCATTTTGACTGCATTAATAGTTCTAGTTTTAACCAGCGAAGGTGCCATTAAAGGTATTCTCTTTTATCACCTTTTGCATCGGAATAACAAAGATGGTAACCAATTTTCGCGCACTCGTTATCTCCGAAAAGTCAACAATTGATCGATCTTTCAGATTCGACGATCCATCAGCGGTGTACGAAGCTTCCTCTCCGAAATCGCGGGTAAACTGTTACCGATAACGACAGCTGTCAAACGCGTAGCCGACGCGTCGTTCCGCGAAGTTCTTTTATTATGCAGACGGCAACGTCAAACTTGGATCACTTGGTGGCACTCCGTCAGTCGCGGTTACTTGTCAATTAGCAGTCGATAGTCGACGAGAAATTCGTAGCCGTTGATCAATCATATTCCTGCGACAAGTACACGCGGAACGTGGCAACCGATTATCCTTAGAATCCGTCGTGGCTCCTAATAAAAGCATAAAGACATATAGACACTGGAGGAAAGAAAAAGGAAAGGAAGAAATCCCACTGTTGTGACGTTGCAGCATTTTTTTAATCACTCCGGGACATTTTCAACGCTGCAACTACCAAAGTGGTGAGAATGACGGGGACGCGCGCGAGGAGATAATTATTTTCGGTACGGTCCTGAAGAACGTCGAAAAGTAATTTTCGCGGAGTAATTTTTCATCGCGTTAAAAATTACGGGGAAAACACTGGGAATAGACAAGGCAGCCGGCTCCGGCCGAGCGTTTCAAAGGGGTCGACCCGAGCGAAAATCCTCTCGCGTGTCGGAACATTTTTAGCGGGGTAACATTTTTTATGCGCCGGCGAAATCCTACATTCGGCCGCCGGTTGACGTAAAATTCGCCATGATAAAGTATTACGTCGCGAGCAGCCCCGGGGCCGCGGAACAAAGACTTCTCTGACTTGCCGCTCGGTGCGCTGATGCTTTAATAGGTAGCAACAGAACGCAAAGGATGAAAATGACGCGAGCTCTTTGTGCCGCAAAATACTTGCACGAATCTCGGCTGGAAAGCAATTTATTCGAAGGTGAAAGGAGGGGAGAAAGTCATTTGGGGACATTTTGAAAACATTTAGCGTTTTTTAAATGCCGGGAACCAGAGGCTGATGGGCTGCGCGAGTGGTGATGGAAATAATTTATTCTTCTGCGAAAGTAATTTGTACCTCTGTTAATTAATCTTGCTGGTTTTCAGTGTTCAAGGTGGCACAGAAGGTGGGCTGGGAAATTAATTGCCGGTCGCTTTTAATTGCGGAATTGCCGAGCACGCAATGTGTAAATACAAATACGAGGATTTGAATTTTGCAGATATAACTATGGAAATTGAAACGAGCGAATAGAAATCACGGTTCCTTGTACTACTTTCGGTACTCGGCATACTCAATTTTATCAGATAGCAACGACTAATTCCCGCTCCTTACATAGGTCACGTGACCTGTCGTAGGGTACGTTTACGCGAATGTAACATGAACGGTATATGTACAAGGTAGTTGAGATTATTCAAACGACTCTATAATCCTTTCACGAGTAAGCATTGCGTCGGTCGGACGAGATTTTCCAATGAACTCACTAGCGCCACCACAGCTCATATCTCCAACAAATGCTCAACGTAAATTTTGTACGTATCGTCGAATTACTTTCTAATTCTTCGGATATTTAAGTAATTAACGATTGAATATATACATTTATATATTATACAATTGGATACGATAATCAACATTTAGATATATGAAATTAAAATGTAATATTTTAATTTGAATCGTCATTCGTGTAATTAAAACATTTTTACTGCATACCTTCATACCTTTCAACGAGATATTCAGACTTGAGCAAGCTTAATTTCGTTTCTTTTCAATTCCCCGCAAGTCTTTCTCAATACCAAAAAGCTTCTCTTTACACAGTAGTTCTCAACTTGGGGTATGTTCAACATTCCCAATTACTAAACCGAAGCAAACCATATCGGATTCTAAAATAATCTACAGAGAATATGTTAGATACAACGAACAGATACTTTGCACAAAGAATGTTCTTAACTTGGTCGAATTAGTGGGCAACAAATTAATTAATAATATGCGAGGGAAAATGTTGAGAACCACCACGTTAAGTGATAAAAGAGTAAAATGCAGGAGCATGTATTTAATCAACGCATGAGCATAAAACTCAAAGCAGCGTGGTGCAAAAGCCTTCTCCAGTCACTGGGCGAAGAAATATTAATCCACAAGCACGTGAATTTCTACTCGAGATTTCGTAGCACTGAAAACTGGATCAAAATACAGGCCCCTCAAAGCTGTTAGCAGTGTTCACAAATTACACCTTCGATCTTGAGCAGTGCCGTCGCTCGAATCCTCGAACCTTTGAAGGAGAAGAAAGGAAAGGAAGTACCCACCTCGTTTCTATTGCTCCACGTAAATGCTCGAAAGGGAGTCGAGGGTTTTCGAGGGTTTTAAGAAGCGGCATGCACGCTCGCTCGTGTTGCTCCTTTTCAGCCCGTCACACCGGAAGACTACGTGCTCGAACGTGACACACATCCGCGGTGCCCTGATCGCGATGCAAAAAATGCTGCACCCGCTGATTTTCTGCGAATTAAATTTACCAAGGCTGACAGCGAAGGAAGTCATCAGCGTGTTTGATCCACCGGGAATCGTCTGGCTGTCGCGTGACTAGTTCGCGACAGAGACGCTCGTTAGAAGCTCAAAAGGGACGAGCCAAGTCAAACGCGTTCCTTCATTTTACCTTCTGGACGATAAAATGGGTGCTCTCTTTAAGGATCCATTCGTGGTTTGTCTTCATGTGGCCAGGAGAGTCGATTTTCGGAATTATTACGCGTATTAACCTCTTTATCAGTATGGTTGTACATGTAGGAATGACAAATTTGGTCAACGATACGCTAACAAATAGATGTATTCAATTAGTTATAGAACCTATAGAATTTTATAGCCTATTGAATAGATATCGTGGAGATAATACGACACAAGTAGTATGAAAAGAGATGCGAGATTATATCGGTGAAATTAGAAAATAATTCGACGAGAAACGTTCATAGATACGGGCCGTGGTGGCGCTAGTGAGTTAGCGGAAAAGCGGTCTTATACGAATTGGAGGATAACTATTTTAACGTAGAACTGTTATAATCATACGAAAGTAAGTAAATAACTTTCTAAACTGAGTACATAATCATATATATAATATACATATTTTACTTTGAATGTAAAATATACTTTGAATATAAACTATACAACTCAAAATATATTTTGAATGCAAATGATATATTAATTAGATTACGAATGGATGAAATTTATAAATAGCAGACGCCATTACGTACTTTAATTTGTAAATTTAATAAAGCTGATTTTCTGTAAGTGAATTTCTCTAGTTTGTCGACGCGACCAAAAGTAAGAGCTGCGAACGTGAGAGTTCCTTCTTCCTCCATTCCAAGCGAATTTTGGGAACACGAGGTGAGCAAACTTCGTTGTTCTTCGCGAAACGCTTCGACATGTGTGTCGCATCGGTTTGCCAAGTGTTGCAAACTTCAATCGAGAGAATTCGAACGTGGGTGGCAGAATCCCGGATCACGGATTCCGATAGCGGATTGAACTCGCGTTGAATTTTGATAAAAGAAGTGGCTGAGGTATTTGGATAATGACAAATGCGTTTAGAATTCATCGTTTTTCGAGGAGGGGTGAAAATCGGCGAGGTTAGGCGAACCTGAATATTGAAATTGGAAAGACATTCCGAGTTCTTGCGTTGGTTTCAAAATGGAACTAAAATCGACGGAAGGACGAAGAATAGTGGCAGGGAACAAGAGATTCGATTGTAAAATTCCGTGTAAAAAGAGAAACACAAGATTCGTAATGAAATAACAGATGTTGGAATTTGATATACCTAATATCTTAACCAAGTATATTCGTAATAATACTCAATTTTATTGGTTTATGGAAAATAAGATGAAAGTCCTAAGTGCAATAAATATAGTAAATCATACTACTGGTTATGAAATTATTTAAATATTAATTTTGATCATTGTTATTTCTATTATCATCAAAATATAATAATTTTGTAGCAACTTACTGATTTACTTTTACAGTACTGTTTTTTCATTTTAAGTCATATATATACTAAGCTGAATAATTATTAATTTGTATACCTATTCGTATTTATAAAATGATGTTATTTCATTTTTCAATCGGTGCATAATTATAATGTGTATCCGAAAGTTTATTTTCAAAGGTAGAGAAAATATGCCAATATATTTCCTATAATAAGTTGAAATGAAAATTAATTTTAAGAAGTGAACGAATTTCAAATAATTCGTTTATAATTGATAAATTGTCTATATTATCGATGTATCGATAAGTAGCGATAAAACACCAATAATTTGCAGTCATCTCTCGAATTCACCATGGCCCCATTAAATAGTCTCGCAATTGATGGTCCAAACGAGACACATTTTTTAATATAATTATCTGGATGTAGGAAATGAGAAATTCGAGAGATAATATGGAAAATATGATCGAAATAAATCGCGAGAGGGGGGAATGAGAGGAAGGGGAGGAAGGACTGTCACTGAATCACGCACAAATCATACACACGATATCAAAAGACATTTAACGTGATCTATTATACGAGTAAAATAGTGAACGAAAGAATCTGTGTCAGCCTAAACGAGACGCTTTGAGGTGCAATTTGAATTTAAATTTGAATTCTTGTTCCAGTTCGCATATTATATTTAGAAATGAACGAGAGTGACAAATTATACTCTGGAGCTACTTCAATTACAAACTTCTCGTATAATTTAATATAAGCCAAAATAGACTTGCATAAGTATAATACTAGCAACCTCCTGGACTTCGAAATTCGTTTTCGAGGATGTCACGTGACACGAAACTGGCGAATCTGTTGAAAGTAACTGTGCAGCACCGATCTGTAAGTTTCTCTATAAACCTCTTTCCAGTCATCGCCATTTCCATTTTACTGCAGCCTGTCCAAAACACCCTGTCCCAGGATGACGTAATTTCGCGTTCAATGCAAACGGCTGTGTACACTTATTGTAAGTGAAAATCGATGAGTAATTGCGTAACAAAAACAGCCGACGATTTCACGTAACCATAGCGTAACTCCGTAAGAAACCGAAACCCATATCGCTAGAACGTTCTGGAGCGGTGAGACGGATTTAAATTTGGCGCGCAAAGTGGCCATAACGAATGCCTTTCTCGCTATGCAACTTATCTATGGTTTGCGATTATTCAATGATCACTAATCGAGAATACTCCAACGTACCTTTCCGTTCACCGTTAAATTTGCCTAAAATAAATACGCGCCCCTGTAATATAAGAATATCCATAACCTAAAAATGAAAAGAAAAATAACCTATAAATATTTCTCCTACAACATTAGTTCTTTGAAATCACTGTACTAACGGCGTCAAAGTTGTGCCTGCTATCCGGAACAAATGTGATATTCGGTAATTTTCTCTCCGCTGCAATGCCCAGTACATAACCTAGAAACAACGCGATCGAGCGTCGGTCAAATTTTGACTACTCCCCTTTGAAACAAAAACTGCTCGTTTCGCCGCTATTCGGCTGGATATAACTGTTCTTTTTTAAAAGCCGTTCAGCGTTCTGAAACGTTCGAAATATTTGCCGAAACACGGAATTCGGTTTGAACGCATGGGAACGATGCGTTGGTACAGTTGTGCGGGATAGAGCACGACTAGCTGTGGCGGGAACGAGGCGCCCGTTCAAAAATGGCGCAACCAAATTAGCGAAATTTTCGCGAGTTTCAGTCCGTGGTAGCATTTAACCGTTCGTTTCCTTTGCACAGAACCGCAAACCGCAGCCTTTGACTCGAAACGCCGGCTTATTTTCCCGGCCGCAAAATTTATACCGGTCCGCGTGTGCGTGTGTGCTTGTCGTACTGCAAACGCGACGCGTGCGCGCGCATCCGGCTTTGTCAGTGAAACACCGATAATGAAAGCTGCAATTAATTTTATACCAGCGAATTAAGGTACGCGGCTGGGATATTTTCTGGGGCTGAAAGGAAAAGGAAAGGAAAGGGGGAAAAAAGAAATGGAGAAAGAAGGAGAAGATGGAAGGGGTAAAAAAGTGTCTGGTCTTTATCTCGGTCGCTTTTGCGGAACAGCTGCTTCTTTTTCTTGTTTCTGTGAGTTGTTTTTTTATTTCCTTTTTCCATCTCTGTTTCTTGTGTCTGCCTCCATTTTGGCTAGCCCGACGTCGCTTATTTCTCATACTGCTAAATACCCTCAGTCGAATTTCGGCTACGCCATCGCGCTTCGCTGTTGTTTCGTGGAGAACGTTCGTTGGAAAGTGAGGTTAGATCGCTTTGCATAGACGGAATTTAGATTTTTGCTGTCGTTTTTCAAGTTTCACTCAATGTAATACATAGCATGGGATATTTAATGAATTTCTTTCCTTCTCTGTGCTGATTCGCCTTTGTAGCTGGCTAATTTAACGTCGTCCCCAAGTCCTGGTGTTGGTGAAAAGTTTCGAATTTTGGAATATGTTAGATGAACATAATTTTGGGTAGAATGAATTAAAAACATGTTTAGATCATTTTCACAATGATTCTTGTTCTTAACAATTTTTGATTATTTTTAATATACGTGATCTAGGTAATCTGATAATTTTTTACAATTTTTGAGACTTCATATCCCTAAATGTTTTTTGTAAAATAATTTTTGGGAATTTATAGTGTTAATAATTTCTAGTAATTCAGACCCTCATCATTTATATTACAGATATTTACAATTACTCATAAATTTTCAATTAATTAAAATAATTTGATATTGCGAAGGTTTCTTAATAATTAATAAAAATTCCAAATAGTTCTTAATGTTTCAGGTTGATAACAATTTATGTCGCTTATCATCACCTAACAATTCTCAATAATAAGTATCCTTAAAAAAAGATAAAATTGACCGAAAGATTGTTCTAAGACTTTATTTAGAAATCTTTGCATTGTTTGGACTGCAATCACGTTTGCATACATATGTATGTATAGATTACGACATGGGACACTTGTGGATGGTGCGTGGACCATTTTGGTCCAGTACCATGTCCTCACACGTGTAACTCGTAACGTTAGTCAGTTTGACAAAGATACGCGGGCTGTTTTCGGTTAAATCACGTTCCATTTTCACACCATGGGTCGTAGAACACTTAACAACGGTGTACAACGTTCCAGGTTGAAATAGTGTTCGCAAGCGTGCAACATGCGTATTTCTAACCTTCTTTTCAGTCGTATTTCAGCGAACTTCAGTCGTGTATTTTCCCAATGCCTATAATGAAACGAACAAGTAATTATGCGAGTGTACAAGAATATATATGTCTTTTCTACACGTGTTGCCTCGTTAAACTTTAACGAATTGCCATGAAGCATTCCATATTTCATGCTCTATCAATGAATTAATTATGGTTCCTCATTTTCGTTCGATTTTATATTATATTTAAGAATGTCAAGGATTATAGATTGTTTTAAATAAGTAATTGAGGAGTTATTATTGGAGAAGCAGTTATAGTTTGTCCAACCTTTGGAAAAGATTACTGGTTCGTTGAAGATTTTGACGAGGATCATTAATCTCGGAATAGTTACTGCATTTCTATTTAGACTACTGGACAGAACGCTTACGTTTCGAAGTATCAAAGTCTCCAGAAATAATGGGAACGAAGTCCCAAAAAAGACTTTCTGTTGCAGGAAACGGTATCGTTAATAGTTCCAGCGAAATTCGTGATGAGAAACAGATGGAAAAGTTCAGTCTTGTTTGTACAGCCTCTGCTGTTTAATATCGCGAAAGAGGGCGACCATTTTGTGACCACAGTTTTCGAAAATAATATCCACGATGACAGGAAATCGATCTCTTCATTTTCTAAATTATCTGTTGATTACAGATTTCTACCTTTCTGTGACACTTTTTAATAATATTTCTTAATTATAAATTCGCATTGTATTATTTTAATTACACAATATATTTAGGAAATATTGGAGGGGGGATTTTAATAAGTATTAACTAACGAAAATCAAATTTTAGAGTTGTTTAATACTTTTCAATTCAATTCGAAGGAAGATTGATATCGAAAACGGTGAAAACAAACAAGACTGTATTGTTCAAAAAAGCTTCTCTCAAATTTAAATTCATCAATTAATTAAAAATTGCATAAAGGGAGGACGTGATTAGAAAACTGTTTAACATGAACCATTTTCCATTTTGGTTGCCTGAACGAAAGATTTAATACAAATGTAATATTGTTTTACTGTTACAGGGACGAAAAATGAACATTTAGGAAATTTAATCGATAAAAATCTCGTTTTAACTCACGTCAGAAACGCATCAAATCCCCAATACTGCACCCCAAATGGATATTTAACAATCTATACTATTAAAATCTTATTTACCCAAATTTCCCTTTAGAAAACTAACAGAAATTAAAAAACAGATATCGTTACATAAATATCTCGAGATTCCTCGACTGTACCATGATCATAAGCACGCATGATTCATTCACCAATTATTCCACGTCCTTCAAATCGATATTTAAATCCCCAGGCTAAAAGGATTTACTCTACTTTTAGAATTTTCGAAAATTGTCCATCGAAGTCTCATTTTTAATGACTAAATAAAATTTACAATTTTTATTTCAAGAAATTAATCGATTTGGAAAGAACGTAACTCATTTAACGCTCCATACCATTACAATTTCCGTTACTTCGAGTTCCCCTACCCTCTAGCCACACGAGGAAGGGAAAAAGAAGATGAAATCAGCTCCCATTCCACGGTATCCGACACTTCACCGCAACGTACACTCAAGAATCTCACGATCCATCGATTACACCGCAAAAATCGATCACGGAAACGTTCGGCCGCCAGATTCGTTAAGCGTTCCCCTGCCGGCGTCGGTTCCTATCTATGGCAATTTCATTAAATCCATGACGCCAAGTCCCAGGCGTATTTAGCGCCGGTTTTGCGGCGTGTTTCTGTTTCTCGAAGCAAAAGGCCGGTCGAAATATACGGCCTCGCCGAGAAACACGCCGGTCTCGTAATTAACCAGCCAGAAAGATTAAAGAGGTTGGAAAGCCCTTTTCCCTTGTTCCTTTGTGGCATAGCTGCAGGACGTTGCCTCTTATTTAGATTCCCTGGCCACCGATGCACCGCGTGCTGCCACCTAGCGGCTCCCCACCACCTGCTTCTTCTCTCGGCTCCCCCACCACTCGATTCTTCGCTCGACTCCCCCGCCACTCGCGTCTTTGTCATAGAAGAGTGGGTATTACTAACAAGAGTACAGGCGGAGCAAGTGGAATACCCCTCTTGCCCCGCAACCGAACGAGATGACTTCTTTCATGCAACGCACAGTAGTTAGAGGCGTGGTTCGTAGTTGGGACCCAACGTAAGCATCACGGGTCAGGCTCACGGTTGCTTTTCGCCGATATCTTCCTGCCTCAGTTACCTGTTACTCTTTGACGCGTTCAGGTAAGATAGACCATGACACGCTTCATCCCAACTTATCTGCTAAAGCAAGGAGTTAGTATGAAAGTACAGGTAGCTCTCCTACAACACGGCATCCTATAACACGGTTTCACTATAACACGATTCATAAATTGCGGGAAGCCTCCTACAACACGACATCCTGTAACACGGTTTCGCTCTAACGCAATAAGAAAATCGCAAAAACTTTTGTACAAGACTGTACTTCTACGTGAGCAGTGACGACGAAAAAATTTATTAAATTAAAGTTGCATTAAATTAGAATAATATTTTTGTTTTTCTGTTTTGTGCTATGTTCTACATACATTTATATTTTTAATAAAAATTAAGTTGCTTATGTAGAATTAAAATAAAAATTTGTTTTTACTAAGTTTTCGAAACGTAACCCCTTTTTTGTACTGCGTCTGGGTCTCATACAACACGGTTTCACACAACACGACATTTTATGGGTACCTATCTACCGTGTTATAGGAGGGCTACCTGTATATATTATTTTTCAATAATTGTAATATATTAGCTATATTTTAATTATAATAATAATTTGGAAGCTTTGTTATCAATTTCAGTGTATATGTTTAAATCAGAATTGCATTAAGAATTTGCGAATTTTGTTATGAACTTTAATGTCATGGATTTTTATTTTTCTGTCTTGTACCCTTGTTTTTCTTTATCGAGTGTCTCAAAAGTTTCTTTGTCACTTTGAGTATGGTGGTAGAGTAGTATTTCCTTGGTTGTGGCTCATGATCAGTGGATTTTAGATGAATCTGCAATTTCTTTGTTTCTCAGTCTTTGGTTCCCCTTTTCAACAATTGTCATCGTCCCCCGCCACTCGCGTCTTTGTCCTTCGCGTGAAAAAGATTCGCGAACGCGGACTACGATCTTTGGAAATTGAAGGCATCGTTGCGATCGACGATGCAGGTGTCACTGTGCGCGGATAGGGTACGAACAAACGTAATTCACGGACTCAATTTCAGAACAGTACTAACTTTATTTTGCTGTAGGTTCGGATATTTATAATGGTTTTGACTGGAGGAAAGGTTATTGATATTATGTGTGTTGTGTTGCGTCGCGATTGAATTCTGTGATGTATTCGGTCGGGTTGTAAATCCGTCTCGCGACCTCGCAATGTTGCCCGCCAAATTAATCTTGGGCAACTGTTTCAGTTGCACGAGCGAAAAGAAATTGTGTCTTCGACGATTCGAAGCGAACTGGTGCCTCTGATGATTCGAAGAGAACTGCTGTCTCTGATGTTCCGAAGGGAAGTGAGCTCCTCGATCTTCCTAAGATCGGACTTAGGAAAAATCGGCAGCTCGCCAAATATAATTGGCCGATTTGACCAAGGGCGTTCCCCCGGTCCGCGAATCGGTCGCCTTTGAGGAAGGGAAGGTTCCCCCAAAAAGTAGACGGTAGTGGAGGAAACCCTCTCCTCCAAGGTGAGGTACGTGGGGTCCACCCGCGCGCTGGTGACCCCATCGGTCGTTTACGACCCCTAGCGAGGGCCTGAGGCTTCCAACGTGTGCGGACCACGTGGAGCCCTCAGGCCTATTGTCAGCCAAGTCTTAAGAGCCGTCGCCTAATTTCGTTAAATTACGGATTTCTAGGATTCTCTTGTTCCGCGTCACGAGAAGTCAGAATAAAGGTGAAAGCATTCAAACATGCTGAAGGCATGGAGAGGAGAATTCCGATGCCGAATTGTTCGACCCTAAGACCTGGCTGTTGGAAGACCGTAACGGGTCTTCCTTGTTCCACGACGGAACAATGTGTCATGGGTCCAAGGGATGGCTATAGTTTCAGTGAATGATTAGGGCTGTGTCAAAGGTCTGGGACTACTGATCGGCTGTGTTCTGATGCGTCACGATGTGTCACAGGGGCATTGTCTGAGGCCCCTGTGTGTTCATCAACTGCGTCACACAAGCACTCGAAGAAGAACGAGGGTCCACCGATTGTGCACACACGATCGTCTCGTTCCCCAGTTCGAGCGTTTGTGAGTATTTGTCCGTTTGTCAGATCGCCGTGGTCTCGAGGGAAGCCATCGTGTTTGCTAATGCGTGTTCATTGCGTATGTAAGTCACCGTGGTGAGATACGTGTGATCGAAGCGACGGGTATCACAGTGATATCCGTGGTATTTACCTCGCAGCAGAGTCGAGTACGGGTGTTTGTTGCGGCTGGTGAAAGTAGCGTCGGATGTGGGGTTTCGTGTTGGAATTAGGGTCTCTAGTGTAAATGTATCTTGCAGCAGGAACGTAATCGTAATAGGTCGGTTACTTTGGAGTTTTGTGAGAGGTTCCGGAAGATGTTCTCCCTGGTACTTCTTGCGAGGCGAGGTTCTCAATGCAACGCACTGACTGAATTTCGGGTTGTTAATTTAACCTATTCACCCGCCATATTGCGCGAGACTCGTGGTAAGGAAATTGGAATAAACATGACGTACTCTGCGTTGCACGAAAGAAGTCATCTGAGAAACTTGTAGGACCGAATCCCCACCAGCCCAACCATTCTAACATCATGGCAGAAGTAGAGTAAAACGCTTCCCTTATTGGTAGAACTGATCCCTTCCTATTAGCC
>NW_016907946.1:11763-44089 GCF_001483705.2 Eufriesea mexicana | reverse complement strand
CCCTTCTTTGGGGGCATCTGATTCGCGGACCGAGGGCCCATCCTCGGTCCTGTCAACCACCAATGGGAAAACCGATTTCCCTTTGGAAACCATGGGCTCCGAAAGATCGTGCATCGTACAAGTTAGTTAGGTCAGTACCAGTCAGTCAGCAAATAACATTCGAAGAGTTCAGAAGAGTTACCCGGAACTATTACAAAATATACAGTCCACTATAAACACAACGTTCCTCAAGAAATTTGGTTCGTCATTAACCGTCGCCAATTGCGGACGACCTATTGACGATATACAAGATCGATGGCTAAAGCGTGAAGCACTCGCGATCTAGAATCAAACTTAATCTACCGCGTTTATCGTTATAGGGTAATATAAACTTAAGACTATCTTGTATTAGTATGCGGGTTTGCTTATGTATAGAAAAGGCACGGAAACTATACAGCTTTTGGTTTTATGTGGATATAGGAATGGATAAATTAATATAGATAAATAAAATAGATAAATAAATAAATAAATAGATAAATAAAATAAATAATTAAATGAATAGGAGGAAAGGGGGATGAGGGAAGAGGAGGTAGATGGGGTATATATGTTTTTTTAAATTTATTTCCTAATTATATTTTACATTACTAGCAATTATGAGGAATCTGAAAAATTACGGGCCCTAGCAGGCCCTACCTTAGACACTGGGATACCATTTGGAAGTTCGGGAAGTTATTGTATATATAAATATAGGAATTGGGAGTTTTATACAGACCAAGCCCAACAAAACGACATCTACCCAACGTAGAATACTCTTGACCCTTCCCAAGATACCTTTTCAACCAGTTTCCACAGATTTCTAGACTGAAACCGCACACAGAGAGGGTTGTTCGCGCGACTACGTCGTTTCCCGTATAATTTTCTGAAATCTGACTGGCTGATAGTCAGGACCATTCTCGGTATAGTCCATGAAGGGAAATGGGCGAAGAGAATGGTATCTTCGTATTATTAAAGGTGAAAAAAGGAGAATTGCCACGCTGAATTGCCACAGACACGCCTTTCGTATCTTAGCCAGCTTTGCAATTTACTCGACGTCACAGGTATACGTTTCCTCTATTCACCATTCGAGCAACGCGCGCAGTTGCTTTCAAATGTACCGTTGTATTTACATCGAGATCACCTCTCTCGTTCATATTATTCCCAGCTCGATTTATGCTCTCTAATATCACGAATTCTTCGCTTTCAATCTACCGAAACGCTACTCGCAGTGATTTTTTCGGGTGCGTGGGAAGAAAAAGGGTGGCAGGGAGATACCAATAACAAAGGTAGACAGCGAAGTGATTTATGATCACGTGGATATCATATTTTCGTTTATCAGTGGTTATACAGGGTGTGTCACGTGGATTTGGTTTTATTAGTGTGAATGCAAGTGTGCGAGGTCGAGTAATGGCACGAATGTAGATATGTACGTTTTTAGAAATGCGAATGGAAGATCCAGAATACGTGGTGTTGTGCAGTTGCTATGAATCAGAGTCAATATGTTATAAGGAAGTTCAGTTTATTATAGGAAGCGTGAGAGTGAACAATTATGATATAAGACATGTATAAATTTATAATTTTCTAATAAATATACGGTTGTTATACAGCAAACTCACAGAAGATTCCAAGAATGGAAATTAATTAATATATTGGATATAAAATATTGAAATAAAATAACTCCTTATATTTCTTATTTACCGATTTGAAGAATATCGTCGATTTTATGGCAGAAAATTTTCGAACCGCCATTTCTCTGTATTGGAAATATCGTCGAGTGCAAAGGGTTGATATACCGAGGGTGGTCGACAGGGATGGAATCTTCGTTGAAAAATTAGTGGGAAACGTGGAATGATATTTTTTGACTGCGTAGAGGAGTGAATCACGAATGTGAAGATTGTACAGAAAATTATAATAAATATTCCTATAAGTAGAGAAGTCAAAGGATGATCTGTCTCTGTATACAACTCTTTTATGACTACCCTGTCATCCTAGGCAGTAAAATATCCTTCATGTATATCGATTGTAAAATAATGTACATTTATTTTGTAACAGTGGTGGCACGGAATTTAAATTCATAATTTTGTAATAAATATACCATTGTTATACAACAAACTCATAGAATCACAGATGCCAATAAGTGACTTACGACGACATGTATGTCATATTTTTGCTTACCAGTGTTTATACAGGGTGTATCACTTAACGTGACCACTTCTGTTGCACTTATTTTTGAAAAATTGATTTTTCTTTTGCCTTTGTGATATAGTTGGTTTGAAGGAAACGATTAAGTTATCTACCATTTACGATGAAATTATTTTATCGTTTCTTCGATGAAAATCAGACTGAATAATTAACATTGTAAACGAAGAGGTGAGGAATTATTCGAGGTATGAAAAGGTCATGAAATTTTCCAGTGAAATCTTCGAGTGTGGTATACAGGAATATTTAGATCGGTAAGAGGTTCGGAAGTACGTAAAAATTTCTTCGAAATTTCACAGTTCCCTCTGTATCTGCTCGTTTATAGCGGATATAAAATTTCGTTCCGGCTTTTACTCCTATGGTGGGTAATTCCTTGCAAAGTGATGCGTTCAACGGAGTCAAAGAGATATTTTCCATGGCCTGTAAGGGATAATCGCTTTGCCATACGCCCGAACGACAAACAGCGAACACCGTCTTGCATATTTTATCATTTTTAGTTCGCATATATTTCATCCGCGCGATAAACGTTAACGCATACAATGGAAATCCCTTCCCATGGTGTGCTTTAATCCTTTAATCGCTCGTGAACTCTACAAATCTGACCGTGCACCCTCCTCTCGTGAAACTACCAACTGTGTTTTGTATTTTAATAATACGAGCACCGCAATTGTCGCTTAAATCATCTTGCTGCCGTCTCGCCTATCCCCTCCACATCCTTATCCGATTTACATTGCAAATAGGAGCTGCTTTTGTAAGAAAAATGAAGTAAACAACAATGCTGCGGTAGCTACATTTTTCAAAAGATAAAAGGTAAAACCGATTATGAAACAGAACTGGCGGAACTCGCGCTAGAGCCGGGAATTAAAAATGGAGGTCGAAGTGGGAACGAAAATAGGAGGAATGAAAAAAATTCGGAAATTCGTCGAGATTGTTCCAGTTGCGAGAAAGGGATTTCGAAATAACTGTTTTCGCGATCGAATCGATTCTCGATATCGATCCGCAAAATTATTCCGGTTAGTGCATTGATGTGATTACTAGAGGGAGAAGAGAGAGAGAGAGATGACACTTTTAACCCTTAAAGCACTGACTCTTAATTATACATATCGACAACTGCAACTTATTCTCATCATACTTCCACTTGCAAGTTTTTAAGTGTCAGATTTTAACCCTTTGCACTCGAGAGGTGAACGTCAGTCACCATTAGACAAAATTTCGAAGATCGGTATTAATTAATATGTGAAATTTAAGATAACGTAATAGTGTGCGAACTATCGAAATCGAATAATTCTACGTGTTAATTATTATACGATTTCTTATTTATTACTGAAAGAAATATCGTCAGCTTTATAGCAGAAAATCTTTGAACTCCTACTCATCTTTAGCCAAAAGATCGTCGAGTGCAAATGGCTAAATGCTACAGTGACGTGTAAATAATAATATTAAAGTCATTCGAAACGATCTTTATTTATCTCAGAAGTAATTAAATTTCGATTACAATATTTATATTAATTATAATTCAAGCACCATAAGTGGTGCCTGAGAGACACACTTGTTAAGAGTTAATATGAGACAAGATTTTATTTTTCTGCGACTCTTTTGCTCACTGTGATTTAATTACTCTTATTGCTCGAATAGTAATTAATTTCTAATTACTTTATTTATTTATTTGATCACTCCAATTGTATATCGTGAATAGGTCGTCCTCAATTAGCGACGGTTAATGACGAACCAAATTTCTTGAGGAAGGTTGTGGAAATTCTCTTCGTTACACTTTCACTTTCCAACACGTGTGCGTTGAAAAGACGAAAGACTCCTGTTATATCGCATCGGGGTTCCCAGGACTAAAAACATGGACTCCACCTGGACGCCACCTGGCGGCGGTCACAAGTATCAGCGCCCAGTAAATTCCGCAGCTATTCTATCAATTTCTCTACTTCAACGTCAATGTTGCAACAATGAAAATAATTCGAGGACTCTCTATCTACTTGTATACACCTGGACATCGTCAGAAGGTAAACTGCACTCGCCATTTTAGTTTACAGGAACCGTATATCGTCAATAGGTCGTCCTCAATTGGCGACGGTTAATGACGAACCAAATTTCTTGAGGAAGGTTGTGGTTATAGTGGACTGTGTTTTACGTAGTAGTTTCGGATAACTCTTCCGAACTGTTCGAATGATATTGACTGACGGACCTCATCTTCCTCATCTCTCGGTGGTTATATAATGTTCGACTGTCTGCTGATTGGCTGGTATGATGTTGGGGGTGTATGTTAACTTCAGCGTCCTTCGATGGTGGTGGTTGTTTAAACAATCTAGATAACTGTGCTTGTCGTCTTGAAAGGTGATATATAGTTGTTTGTTACGGATTACCTAAGTGGTGGCTTAGGTGCTAAAGAAATCAGAGGGCGCTGACAGTAAGGATATAAACAGCCTCCTACTTGGGACATTGCGGTCCTAGGGCCGCATCGCTGGTACTTGTGAAACTTCAGAGCCTTCGCAAGGTCTATTCTAAACAAAGGGCCGAACGAAATACCTGGACGACATTCCAAGGATTAACACCAATAATCATATTATTTTCTTACCACT
The DNA here is from genome assembly GCF_001483705.2 of Eufriesea mexicana. Lineage (NCBI taxonomy): Eukaryota > Metazoa > Arthropoda > Insecta > Hymenoptera > Apidae > Eufriesea > Eufriesea mexicana. The sequence goes on along the minus strand of NW_016907946.1, from coordinate 39,287 downwards.
CTTTCATCCACGTCAATTTAACTATTTTCATTCCCCGAATAATAACTAACTTTCAACGATTGGTCTCCTGTTTGATTCTTAACAGGTTCAATGCTTCTTCAACTGCCCTAGATATCGTTACATTGCAAACATCTAGAGTATTAGCTACGCCAGTGTGCGAACGAGTTCACTTTTGAAATATCGTTCGATTCGAAACGCATTTTTCTTTTCCCCCTGTCACGTTTCCTCCAATGAGCATACTTCTTCGCAGCGTAAAGATGGCTGCGTTTCCGTTATTACATCGCTGACGCCGTAAGGCGATGCGCGCCACGGTTGGTACCACTGTCCGCTCGCAGCGTTTGAAACGGAAGACAGGGGGCAGCACTGTTCCAAGTTCGTTCGCGCCACTTTGAGGGTGTCAGAGTCACGCCTATGCATTATTCATATCGCGAGGGATGAGAGAGCGAGATACATTGTACTTACGAACATCAATATGCGTGCTTCGAGATGCCCTTATTTCCAGTCAAAGAGTATCTGCGGCGAACTGTGGGCTATTCGACCGGGAAACTATTGGCATATCGATAGCTCGATTCTCCTGTCCTTTTTCATCCGTTGGGTGAAAAAATCATTAGTAGTTTCGTGTTTTATTCTTCTATTTATTCCTGTGTTATTCAACTCCTTTCTGCACAAGTTTTCTTTCGCAATAATTTATAGTTCCTGGATATTGCGATATGCTTGCTGTGATATGTACGTGTACGAAATGCTTTTGTCGAAGCACGGAATGAAAAATAGAAGGGGAAAATACTTAATTATTTTGCTTGAAGTAATAAAATTTTGTATCTTTCTTTTTGCAATGAGTGTAGCGTCCTACGGTATCGAATCTCTTCGATTTCCAAGAACGCTTATCACGCGCCAAATTAATATTGCGTGACTAGTTGTAATAATAAGGATCCAGAATATGTGTGGTCAAAAGAGAGTGTTTATTTAGAGAAAAGTGGAGAATAGTTATAACGTAGACGTTAACGGAGTACCGTTTCGAACACGCGTTTGTATGTGTAATTGAGATGCTTTAAGGATCGGTGCCGAAGACGAACTGACTTCTCGATTTTGCTCTATGTCCTGTCTCGTCGTGTTCGGTCCGGTGTTTTCTCTAGTTTAGTTCTGATTGGGTAAAATAGATGTTGGTGGTGGAAAGGTAAAGAGTTTTAATTGGACAGAGGGTGTGACATAAGGACCTTTGGCTAAGGAGTAGGAAACTGTCAAGGAGCCGATTTCTGATGGTCAATGACGCGATTTATAAGTGCCGTCCGTCCGTCGCTTGTTGGGTCTGTCACAAGTGGTCCCATCTGTCGCGTCTGCTACTAGTAAAATTCCTAATTTTGCGTTACCTTTATAAGCTTAATCCGCTAGAACGGCGTTGAGGCACATCGAACCTCCGGAATTGCAGTCGCAGTATAAAATATAAAATAAACCGTTAGGTCTGTTAAAAGTGTAAGCCTTAATTATAAAATCATATTCTAAACACGCTCTCCGGGACGGAACAATGTGTATGGAGTTTAGATAATTATGTGACTATACTGTGTAAGTTTAGTGTTCAGTATAGATAAAGTGTTTAGTATAGACAGCCAAGATGGCGCTGTCTCCACTCCCGACGCTTCTGAAGACTTTTGGCACGCATCTAACAATGAGACAATAACAAAAATCATTGTATTGCGTTGGCAACTAAGTGATTGCGGATTTTGTCAATAGATGGCTTTGCACGTTCTTTTGTTCTTTCAACGTGTTCAAGGCACCTAACTTATACCGTTTTCTTGCTGTTTGGACTTCCGCCTTTAATTTAGTTGAAAAATTGTATCGATTAGTTATTTAGTTTCGTTTTTATCTCAATTTAAAAATGGAAGGGCAAGACGCGCATTTCGGACATATTTTATCGTTTTATTTCCGAAAAGGCAAGAACGCGTCGCAAGCACGCAAGAAGTTATGCGCCGTATATGGGAATGAAGCCTTGAAAGAAAGACAGTGTCAAAATTGGTTTGCCAAATTTCATTCTGGTGATTTTTCACTGAAAAATGCGCAACAATCTGGCTGTCCAGTTGAAGTTGATGAGACCCATATCAAGGCCATTATCGATTCAGATCGGCATAGCACAACACGTGAGATTGCAGAAAAGCTCAATGTATCGCATACATGCATTCAAAAGAAATTAAAACGGCTTGGCTATGTCAAGAAACTCGGTTTATGGATCCCTCATCCGCTTAAGGAAATTCATTTGACGCAACGCATTAGCATCTGCGATTCGCTTCTGAAACGCAACGAAATTGATCGATTTCTGAAACGACTGATAACTGGTGACGAAAAGTGGATAGTTTATAACAACGTTAATCGGAAAAGATCGTGGGTGATACAAGATGAACCAGCCTAGACGATACCAAAATCTGAGATTCACCAAAAAATTTTGTATTTTCCTTCTTATTTAAAATCCGCAATCACTTAGTTGCCGACCTAATACTTCAATTTTATGTTCTTTAATTATTGTTAATTAAACCCAGTATGGTAAATATTCCATACATTTTGCGATAACTATACACGAATAGTTTATTATTAAATGTCTAAAATTAGTAAAATTTACGTAGATTTCAAATTTCCGTAATAGTAAAAACACAAGAAAAGAATATTGGCATTGCTGAAACTATTTTAAGGACGACTTGGTGTCAACCATGAACTACGAGACAGGAGACAAATGGTTGGAATAAATTAATTTGTCAGCAGCTTTCAGTGAAATTGCACGAATTTCAAGGAGGCAGAGAAAAGCGTTCGTTGTTACCATATTAGTTTACCATACATAAATGTATTGGACATTGACAAGTTCGTCGATAGTTGCAGCAACATTATATTCGTGCGCACTGATACGTTTACCGATATTTCAACCATCACCCATGCTCGCGTAATTTTATTTGATAAAAACGAGCGCCGATTCTCTATAATTCCGGGAAATAGCCATTATTTATTCGCAACGAAAACAAAACGTAAAAACATAAAAACGATTCATTCAACTTTTTGTTCCACGAGTTTACCAAGAATTGAGAACGACATTTCTCAAAATTTATTTCCCCCGGCCATTCGGCACGGTTGCCGAACCGTCGTAAAACTTTTCGAGAAAGACATATGCACGAGTGTACACCGTGTACACCGTGAATGGTAATTGAAATGGTGGCACGTAAAAAGCGTGAAAGAAGAGAAACATGGCGCGAAATATGAAATCAAAGTTGCAAGATTCCGACACGGAAACCGGTGGAATAATGGAAATAAAATTTATTATTGCCGCGTTAAAACGGCGCTGATACGGCGAAGATGATACATTAAACCGCTTTTGCAATATTTCACGGATGCACCGTTATTCTGTTTTAGTACTCCATTTTTCCGCCAGCCGCGTATATCCTTCTTTCCGTTCCCGGTTATCGTATAGTTTAAGGTAATCCGACCGGAATTTGCAATAATTTACGACGCTTGTTAACATCGCGACGCCGTAACACTCGTAATCGATCTTGTTATAATAACTCTGCACTGAGGGCAATACGTTGCGCGATTCTGGTATAACGACGGTATGGCGCGATTTTCTAAATTATTATCCTTTGGCTCGTTGGATATATTTTATTGGCCGTTTGTCATCTTGTTGCTATAAACGAGATTAATTTCAAGGTATAAGTCAATTTAATAATCGTGCTGCTGGAATATGTTCTAGATATATTACAAATGCACTATTTTAATAATTTTATTAATAAAATGCTCACTTTTATTATGCCAATGTTCGTTTCGCTTCAATCAGAGTTCCACTTTGACGTTAGAACTGTTAACTTGTAATATATACCTTAATTGTTTCGGTTGTCAACATGACACACGTAGTAGGAAGGAAATTGCTTAGAATACATTTATCGTAGATATGAGCCGCGGTGGCGCTAGTGAGTTAAACAGCAAAGCGTCTTAAGGCTGCCTTAAAACGCTCGCTAGTGAAAGGATTAACTGGTAACAGTTGTGTGTAATTCTAATTACGTTATAGGTGTCCGAAACTTCCCACCTTATCAGAATTTAATACTAATCTCATAAAAGTCGGTTACAAGTATTTAACAACCGTAGAAAATTAAAAACCGGTCACTTCGTTAAAAGCTTTCAATTTGCACAGTTAACTTATGTAATATCGTCAGCAAAAATTTACGAGTCAGTAAACTGTTTAGGAACGTAAACGAATAGATAATAAATTGCAATCCAGATTGCTATCTCATCATATCACAAAATGAAATTCCAAAAATTTTCAATAAATGGATAGTTTATAACGTGTAACCTGTCAATTACTGAATAGTTACTGACTCCTGCCGCAAGATAGCATTGCACGCGGACACAATCTGAATTACCTCTGGAAACAAAATATCGTGGCAGTTCTACGCTTGAATCATTCCTTTACGCCACATCGATAAATTCCAGCTGCGTTAATACTTTCCAAGCCTATCCGCGGCTTCTTTAACCAGGAAAAATACCAGTTCTATTCTTTCATTCGAGACAATCACGGCGACGTTAATTCCGCGTGACGCGGAGTCCCGCGGCGGCGACCGCAGTGCCCTCGTGCGCTACCTCCTCGAATCATCGTATACATGGCGGAACAATGTCTCCCGCGGCCCCCTTTATCGCACGGTTCCACCGGGCAGAAATGTCATTTCTTCCGCGGGAGGTTGCGCATTGTGGCCGCCGTGAATCGGCAACAAAAGCCGTTGTCAAAGTGCTTTCGGCATGCGAACAAGAAATTATTACGTCGCAATGGAGCGGAGCTCGTTCGTGAAGGCAAGAAATAACGAGCTCCACACTCTAATTACTGCCGCATCGATACCGGCCGGCGAAAGATAGAGAAAACTTTCTTTCGTTTAATTCTTTGCCGGAAATGGTATCGCCGCGGAGCCAGGACCGGCCGGGTATTTTCACTGTAATAAGGTCGCCGGATATTTTGTTGACAATAAGCTGGCTGAGCAATAAATGACGAGATAGCGACGAATTGAATACGTTTCGGGTAAAGAGTCGCGAGGAATTGCGCAGACCGTGAACTAAATCAAAGAACTGGGACAAACTGCGGCCGCTGGCCAACGGAGTGCTTGTCGGGGCGTGGAGAGAAGGCAGAGGATCTTTCGATTAGCCGATTCAATTAGAAATCGTATTTGTCGCGAACTTGGGCTCTATACTTCTCCTGCTCCTGCGTATTTTTCCGAATTATCGAAATTAGTCGCGAGTTGTTCAACTTGCCGTTTATTAATATTTAAGGAAGTTAATCGCGATTATATTTATCATAATTTGGGAGAAGGGAAAGGAAGTTTAACGAATTATTGGGTTGGCAAGAAAGTAATTTCGGTTCGCATCAGTAAATAATGTTATGCTTGTTAAGTTATTCTTTTGTCAATGTTAGAATTTTTTCTTTTGAGATGTGGCAGTCGATACCTTTAGGCTGCTATTTCGTGAAATTCCGTGTAATTTCGTTTATAACTGTCAGCTCACGGTCAGTCTTAACATGGAGTGCAAAAATAAGCATTTTCGACACATTTTACTTTTTTATTTTCATAAAGGCAAGAATGCGGCTGAGGCTCACAAAGAGATACGAGAAGTTTATGGTGTTGATTGTTTAACAGAACGCACGTGTCAGAATTAGTTTAAAAAATTTCGTTCCGAAGATTTTTCACTGAAAGATACCCACAACGTTCTGGTCGATCTTCTGAGATTTACGCACTTGGTTAAGTTTTTTGCAGATAAGGACCAGAAATTCTATGAGCGCGGGATCATGAAGTTACCAGAAAGATGGCAAAAGGTCATCGAATAGAATGGAAGATATTTGATCGATTAAAGTTCATTTACTGTATAGAAAATATTGAGTTTTATTTCATACTGGGAAACCGAAAGTACTTTCTTGCCAACCCAATACAATTAATTACAATATCATACATTTAATAACATTTATTCTTTTTTTGTTTCCAGGTAAGTTTTATCAGAGAGTACCTACTTGATCTACTAGCTAAAAGTAACATCCTCTTACGTGAGTAACAAGCTAAATATTATAACACAAGTTGTACAAAAATCAAGATATATAACATCAACATTGAAATACACAATCTGTGAATGGACTTTGGTTATAACCTACATAATAGATGTTCACGAAATTGGGGTGCAACCAGCAAGAAGTTGATTCCTCGCATAAAGCTGAGTCGAAAATGTAGAATACAATTTTTCCAAACAGGGCTTCGTTTTCGAGAAAATCGAGTTTAAAAATTCGAGGGTAATACATTCAATTCTTAAATTGGAGTTAAAATTTTCTTATAAAATCAAGGACTACATTTCCAACGTTTGTAAATTATTAAAATAAATCAGGTTTCGAATCTTACAACTTAATTCGTTAAAATTAAGCACCCTGGTTGATAACATTTACGAGTGCAATCAGGAGTGCATACGCAACGAATATCCAAACTCGATTTTATCAAAAACGAAGGCCTACACGAAAAGCTTTATCCCACATTTTCGACTCAGTTTTATGCAAGGAATCAATTTCTCACCAATTAAACACCCTGCATACATAACCACTCAGGTGGTCAGTATTTAAACGAATTAATTTATTCCCACATCGTGTCATTTTAAAAGGATCAATCTTCCATGCTCAAAGGCCCAAAGCCCACTATTCAAATCGCAGTAAACATAATCTAAAATCTACAAAAAATCTCCTACCACCTGTCCTCCTCATCAAAATGGTCCCCGTTGTTCTCCAGAGAACAAACAGCCACCTTGCCCAACGCGTCTTTGCCGGCACACCGTAGAAATCTCTCAGACACCCAGCCAAAAAGGGAAGACATGGGTTTCACAGTGGAAACGAGCCTTCCGGGCGTGGTGGGCGTTACATCCGAAGCCAGGGGGCATTATGCTAACGGTGTTTTCCGTGGAAACGTTTTGAAACGCTAAACTTGCTATTTATATTCTTCCGACATAGTTTACAGCCAGCAGGTTGACGCCAGGACTAGGCTACTCCGGGCTTCGGGACCTACGTGGTTAAATCCAGAATGGGGTGTCGAACGAACGGGGCGGGTAACCACGTTTCGCGATAACATCGGTCCCGTGAAAATTCCGACGCCGCGAAATTTTCTATTTATATGCCCGCGTGCATCCGGGATTAGGACACTATACGAGTCATCCGTATGCATATGTAGGCGCGCCGGCTCGGGCCAGCCAGTCAGAGAGGTTGGAGCTACTCGTGCAAACTCGACGCACGATACGGCGCTGCCTTTGTAGATTTTCCACGAAACTTTGACCATCGCGATGGCCGACTTCTGTTCCCGTGTTTGCCAAGACTTTGCTTTTGAATCGGTTCTTCGGGCGGTGGGCTGAGTCGGTGGGAGAGAGATGAATTGTTGAGAGATGAATTAAAGTTTTTGGGAGATAGGTTTGGCGAGTGTGCCGGTGGCTAGAGAGTTCCGGCTGTGATAATATTTGGTTCGAAATTTGTAGACTAGTTGGGCTGAGTAGTGTCGCGTTTGGATTATTTTCCTGGGGCTGCTCCGACAGTAATTGGGACTTTTTCATACAATATTATCGTACAAATTAATTTCTGTGCCAGGTGTTAGCAGTCGATGGACTGTAAAATGTGTCAGATGTAATTAGTATGCTATATATGTACTGAGTTTAGGTTAGATTTACTGCAGGGTGATTTTGAAGTACTTTGCTCGTCGTATGTTTGTTGCATACGATGCTTCATCGATATTTATTTTATTAGAGAATAAATATGATTTAACTGTAGACAATTCTATGAGCTTCACTGATTTAGCTTCTTCGAACTCGTTGGCATAATGGCTGCCCTCTTCTTTTCCCCAGTTCCATAATTTCACGATGGTGTCGTTGCTGTCTTGTATTATGACATCAAAAATAAAAATATTCGAATATTTATAGCAGTATCTATTATTTCAAATTACTATTCTGCTACAAACTGCATATTATTGCATATTATTCTTATTAATTTTTATTAATTTTTACTTAACACAGTTGCATCGTAGATGGCGTACCATATTTGCAAGCATCACGACGCCATTGGAAGTTTAATTCCAATTTCGAAGAATCGCGTATATCTCTTTTACATCTGGAAAAATATAACCTAAAAACTTGTCATTCCTTTGAGGTGGTTGTCTTGGAGAGAATAGAGCTCATCGAAAATGGGTATCAGTATTTTGATTGCACACGCTGGGGACGCGATAGTTTTGAAATGTTTGCTCGGGATATTTCGATGTTTTCCTCAAAGGCGGACAATGCCGTGTCAACTTCAATTCGCTATCTCGACTACGAGTAAGCCTGGGTCGGACGCCATTGCTCCCACAGAGCGCGCGGGATTACAAATTAGAAAGTTCTCGCGTTTCGCTCCTGCTAATTCGATAAAGAACTCTGAACTGGCTAGTCATTTTTCCAGCAATTTCACCGTGAAACGAACGTAGAGGAAGCAGATTTTTTGATAATTCTCTAACTCATGGGTTCGAGACGATCTCTAACCTTCAATTGTTGACGTATTTTTATACATATAATATTTATTTCTATATTATTTACATCGTAATTTTATTAAACCACGATTATTTACAAATAAAAAGATATATTTTTTCTTGCGATTAAAGTGAAATTATTATTTTTTTTTTTTTAATATACGGCATGTTATAGTATATATATACAATATAGTATTTATTATTTGTTATTTATTCCTTAATTTATAAATGAAAAGTATATTTGTAATTGGTGATCGAAGTGAAGTTATTTCTTTTGAATTTTAGGGCAAGTAGAGTAATTCTACACGCATCATCGATTTCCTATTTTTATAATTGGATGATTCTCTAATAATATTTAATCAATATTAGGTTCTATTCGTTCAATTTCTCAAATAATTTCATTTGAAATTGGAATATTTTTTATATTATTGATTTTTATAATTTTAATTTGACGTCATGTCACCAGTTGAAGGTTAAAGGACATTCTTGAAAATGATCTTTACAACCGGTCTGATGAAATTAGCCATTCGTGTTACTTCGCAAGAGCTTGCATGAATTTGCAAGATTATCAACGATCGAAAAGCGACTATCGATCCAGATATCCCCAGTCACTCTACAGTGGAAATCAGAATTTCAATAGCTTGAAATTCTACTTCTTTTCCATTCACCTGTTATATGACCGTGGTAGGCTTAGCGTTAATAGTCCGCGGAATAGTGACGTGTAAAATCGCGAAATGCTCGATCCCCGGTTTAACGGGTCGCGACGGTTAAATTCACTGTTTCACCTGGGTGGCCGTCGCCCAGGAATTACCTAACCCCTTATTTCGTCCCGCCGTTTTACCAGGGGATTGAATTTACGCAATCAACATACAGATAAGGCTAGCCCCGGCGTGTGCGCAAACAATGCTCGTACCGAGAGAACACAAACGAATGGACCCGGTCGATATTCCCTGCGCGAAGGATTAATGCTGTTAATTTAATAGAGCCGAGTGGGGAAACCTTCCCTCAAGGATTCTATTTTTCCCTCGTCCTGAACCTCCTTTATCTCTCGTGTCCCACCTGCACCGTGGACAAAGTGATTCCTTCTGCTGGTAGTTCCATGGCAGACGAAACGCGTTTGGTCCAGGAAAAAATATAATCTCCCGCAGCGACGAGGTTCGATACTTTTTCTCTGGAATTTTTTTCTTCAACGACACAGATATTTATGCAGTAGAAAAGATTTTTTGCTCCAAAGGGAAACAGTTCTTTCGTAATAAATGGCAGAGGAAAATTACACAATTCAGAGATCGTTCGACACTTTCGAAATTCCTGAACACTCGTGATAATGAATTTTCGAATTTTCTTAACGTGCTGTTTATTTATTACGACAAAAATGATCATTGCATCGTATGCTCCTCTTCATACCAAACACCGTTCGTATAAAACATTATTCTGTACAATAAATGCGATAATTCAGACAAAGATTCAAGTGGTATAATGACTACTGCTCTGTATATTATCCATTTGAATCTAAGTTGTTTATAGATTCCAATTCTGCATCCTGTGCATAAGCGTAGAATCGTATTTAAATTCAGCAAATTGGCTAAAGTACGTTAGTTATTCTGATCGTTAATAAAAATGACAGAATCTCGTGCAGAAAGAAATGAATAGCGTCTACAAGAAACGCGTAAATGATAAATGACCGCCTAACGAGTTCGATTCAGCATGGATCAGTTAGTCGAAAATAGTCAGGATCGCCAGCAGAGCGTAGATTCGCAATATTGTTACCCGAAGTCGTTGACACGATGACCTGCGGTGGCCGGGGCCAGCGTCGAGCCAACCCACTAAATTATTTCCAAGTTTCCATTGCGAAGTCGCTTACACGTCAGCCTGAGTTTCGAGAGCAAAATTGTCGACGAATTAACAAGTCCAGGGGATCGATGCGCTCGCAGTGTCACGAGCTGACGCGTTCGTTCTTGACAATCACTTCCGTCAGCATCTGGAGACGACGCTAATAATACCAGCAGCGAAATAACACCTTGATATCCGGCTGGACCACGTTGACCAGTTCTAGAAATAATTGGAAGGTCAGGATCGGGATCACGAGTGAGATCCGCTCACAGAGGTGTCCGTTTACTCGCCCCATCGTCCACCTCGTTCGACCGATACCTCTGGTTCCTTGGCAAACAGCGTCAGCGAACGCGGTAACACCGGTACGATCGTGGAGAAATATCGGAGATGTGGGCATCCTTTGAATGTAGCCCACTGGCGAATGCGATTTTGTCCGAAGTAATCTCACTCGGAGCATTTCCGATTGATTTCTCGCAATGCCTCCGCCACTTTCGCCAATTTCACACCGTTATCCGAAGCTTATCTTCGCGAATTCTGCAGCGCCATCTACTAGTAGCTTCTATGAATACCATAGCCATGACGCTGGACGCGACGTCACTTCAATTTCCCTCACTGACTCGTGACGTCATCGAGCTTTTGGTCACCTGACGAGTGTGTCTGGTCTCAGAATGAGGATCCTTGCTCCTCCTAGAGTTACCCAAACCTCAGCCCTACGCCATGCTTACAAAGGAGTAGTTTAAATTCGTTTATCAAGAGAACAGAATTTCTGTGACGATATCCCAACACTGATCCCAATTCTGCTTTCTGGAGATATCAGGAGCCCAGACTCTAGTGCTACATGACGATCTCGATGTCTCCATGCGTAACGCTAGAGGCATTAAGCTGCACTCGTTATAGGAAAGTATAGAGGAACAGGGTCGGCTGGGAAGGTAGACAAGGTGAGATTTGTGTCGATTCGACTTGCCTCGTGAACAGGAGAAGATGAAAAGAGGACAAAGGGAGAGAGAGAGGGAAAGAAGGTAATAGTAAGTTGAACAAAGCCCAGTGGGCATGGTGTGACGAAGCAATGGGGCTGGAGATGTTAGGACAGGGTGTACCTGCCTTGTTTTCCTATTGGGTTCCCTGGGTGATAGAACGCGGAAGACGGGGAGAAAGAGGAATGAACGAGGATACGTTGTAACGATGCTCCTTCGAGAGGACTCACTGCCTCTGTAGCGTTAGTCCCAAGAGTTTAGGGAGGCTGGGGTTGTGGGCTGGAAATTTTAAGTGACTCAACGCTTATGAGTACCACTGTTCTTCTCTTTTCGCTGTGGGTTGACACATCCGAGCTGGGTGACGTTTAGAAGAGAATAGAGTATTAGCACGTCAAGTTAGGCATACCTAAGTCGGGAGAATTAGAGATCACAATGTCTGGTCCTAGATTTTTCATTTTAACTTTCATCCAACTGAAGATCCCATGCTTTCATTAATTACATACAATTCTTTGTAGTTTCCAGTTAGTAGAATTATTGAGATATAAATTCTTCATTTATTTATTCAATTTTTCATTCTTTATAGAGACAAAAATATACAATTATATGTATGTCTATTTATTTTTGATAGATTATTACAATTAATATTGTTTGTGAACTGTATCTAGGTATATACATGTTAGGTCCATAGGGGTAGTGTTAAATGGCAGCTATTTTTTTTGTTTTCGTTCGTTGGTAATTGCAGGTAGGATATCTGGCAAGTGGACTGCTTGATTCTTATTTTCAAGTTATAAGACTGCATTATGTAAATCGTTCGTGGCTCAATCGTTATTAACCCCTTGGCGCCAAATAAGGTCTCTGGCACGAGGGTTCAGGCCGTTCCTATGCCAGAGGGTGCATCGGTGTGCCAAAGACTCCATTTCACGCCAATTCAATTCCATTTCACCCCATTTTCTATCCTAGAAAAACATTCCATTTAACAGAAAATATTTTTATTTTACAACAAAAATCCTTTCCGTTACCTTCTTGATCATCTACCAAACTCATCATCACCCTACGTCTACTCTCTATCAGCCAGCTTCGAAATATAGTAAATTTCTTCCCCAATTAGATGAAATTCAACATCACAGAGTTCGCAAAACGGAATATTCTTCGCAAAGCTCTAGTTAATCGCGAGTTAGCCTGAATATCATGCTTTGTTTGCTTCACGCGTACCTAGCCCCCGCCAGACTTTTGTCTCGAAGGATCGTCTGAACGTTGCAGGGAAATTTCGTCCAACTAATCGTAACAAACACCATTTAAGCCATCCTTCTTAACGACATTGCCCGATAACGTTAAAAACTACCCCTGAACAAGCGCTGGCCGACTTAACCCCGCCGTTAACTGGAATAAAGGAGCATTCGGAAGCAGCGCGCTTCGCAGCTGCTTCCAGACCGGGCGCAGTCTACCGCGTCGGTTTTTACGGCCGCTGGAAAATTGTTTCATTATCAGGAGCAGGGTACACGGCACGGTGCATCAGATTCCAGCGTCGTCGCGTCCCGTTAACTCCACTGGAAAATAATTTCAATGGGACCCGCGCCAAGATTCCTTGCCTAGCGCCGGGTTAGACCTAGCAGCGCGATCTGCATCGAATCCAGGCTACCCGTGATAAGAAAGCTGGCCGTGGTGTCGATAGAACACATCCGTGTAGGTATTAGTTAATTGCTGTTCGTGCAATTATTTTTCTTCCGAAATTTTTTATCAGAATAAAGAATTTTGTTTTTGATCTAGAAAAGTGAGGGTTGAATTTGCTGAGGTCTGCTTTCAGACGAGCAGAATTAACTGATCGTGAGTTAGTGAAAGCACTAGTGGGATGTTAGGTCTATTTTACTGCAAATTTTTGAAACGTTTAATTTTCTAGTGATCACGTTGTAATAATTTCATTCTATTAGGTTAGGTTATGTGTAGTATCAGACGGTGTGTTCAATTATTATTTTTCAAATAAATTTGAAAAATAATTTATATCAGTTATTGGATCAAATATTTGAAATAAATTTATAAAATTAATTTCCATTTTTTTATTGTCATTATTTTATTTAAATTTAAATCAATTAATATAAAGCTTACATTAATTATTATGTATATTCAATTTATTAAACATAAAAAAATTGTTAATCATTTAATTGCTATTATTTGTGGAATTAATTTTTCATTAAAATCATTTATTACTATATTTGATTCAAAAAATCAATTCTTTAAACTTAGGACATTTAATGAAAAAATATTAAAAATAATATTCTAATATCAATTTTAAATTGACAATTTAATGTTATAAAATTTAACTGATTTTTAAATTAAATTTTATTTTTAATTCAATTTATAAAATATTTTATTGATGTTCTTTCTAAAGTAATAGGTATAGAACTATGACTTATTCCACAAATTTCTGAACAGTGTCTCTAGATGTTTCTTATAAATAAATATAAACTTGTAAATTAAAATTTAATAGAACTTTTATCTGCTATGCACAATACGGGTATTATTTCGTATTAAATTTTTATTTCCAATCCAGTCCGAGCGATTGGCTCTGAATAATTTATTTTTGCATCTATCTGTGAACTATTTTCGAGAGAACTAATTATTACAAATTAATATTGATTATTCGTCGAATAAATTTAATTACTCGTTTATTGCTATCTAGAAATCATTTCTCCCCCCTGTTTATACCACTACGGGAACCTTCGTAAATTGGAACGCTTCGGCTGAAATTTCGGCGTGTACACAATTGCTTCTATTCCATTTGCCAGATTATATCACGAAACAACGTTATTCGGTTTATTCCACGCCGCTCACGTCAAACACGAAAGCTCTAAACCGCACAATAAACACTGCTTCCCATAAAAATTTCTTTAGAATATTCCCACCCATAAAGAATAATTCTTTCATCGAAAGACAATGTTTCCAATTCGTAAAATAATATCAAAAGAATCACGATCGATCGCGCATTGTTAATCAGGGACGACCAAAGGAAAAGGAACCCGATATTTGTTCTCGAATTTTTAAAAAAGGAAAAGATATATATATAAAAATATAAAAATATAGGTAAACATGGTGTTCTTCTGTCTCTCCAAATTCGGCATATCGGTTTTACATAATCCACGATTGAACGCAACACGCATTATCTGCGTTGAAGCGAAAACAGACTAGAGCGTGGCATTTGTGTGATTTATACGTCAATGCAGAATGGTGAACGAGCAGAAAGGAACAAAAGGCAGGGAGCCAAAAAATATTATTCAATTAGCTGATGAAACGAGCCAGAAATTCAGCCTGCTCGTCATAACCTGGCCCAGAATTTAATTCATAATATCGTCTCGCGATTCGCGACGAACAGGTGAAGCATCGTCAGTAGCTACGTTGTCGGTTTAATTAAATAAGACAGCTGTTCTCTCAGGCATAGAAGTTTATCGGCTCGAAAATTTATTCTCTCTCCTTTTTCCTTCCCTTTTTTCTCGCTCCTTTCAGCGACTTCACTGCGTAATATACGGTGGAGCCCTCTGCAATACGTATTCGTATGTGTGTATTTGAACAAAATTGAGATCTTTGTTCTTAACATTGATGAGTTTGAAAAATTTTATTTAGTAATAATATATATACATTAAGTAAAATATCAGAAACGTGAATATGCATCAGAGAAATTAGAAATTATTGAAAATAAAAATTTTTGAAATATTGGAAGATGGGAATATAGGTATGTAACTTTAAAGTTATACTGTAGGGGATTGAGGTTCTTTGGTAAATTCCTTAAGGTGCATGATTTGTGTTAATGAGATCATCTTAATTACATCATTTGTAAATAACGAAGTTAGTTATCTTTATTGGTAAAATTAAAATTAGACGTTCTAAATTCTTCTTCACACCTTTCCACAATAAAATTAGAAATTGGATATCTAAATTATTTTTTGACTCCCTGTTATTAAAAATGTGACGTCTAAATAAATAATAAAACTAGAAATCGGATATCTACATTTTTTTTGACTCTCTGTTATTGAAAATAAAATTAGAAATTTAAAATTCTTTTCCTGGATCTGTATTAGTAAAATTAAAATTAGACGTTCTAAATTTGTCTTCACACCTTTTTGTAACAAAATTAGAAATCGGATATCCAAATTTTTTTTGACCCTATTATTTAAAATGTGACGTCTAAATAAATAATAAAACTAGAAATCGGATATCTAAATTTTGTTTTGACTCTCTGTTATTAAATATAAAATTAAAAATTTAAAATTCTTTTCCTGCATCTGTATTAGTAAAATTAAAATTAGACGTTCTAAATTTGTCTTCACACTTTTCTGTAACAAAATTAGAAATTGGATATCCAAATTTCTATTTTACTCTCAGTTACTGAAAATAAAATTACAAATTTAAAATTCTTTTATATATCTCGTATAATATAGTGTTGAGAAAAGAGGAAGAAGAAAATTATTTATGAATTATATGTATTACGACGCGAGAAAAATTTTTCATAGATATATGTCCCAGAACGTCGAGTACAATTTCTGTAATTTGTTAGAAATATTTATTAGGAATGACTGTATGAATTACGCGAGTATAATTGACAAAGCTTCGAGGAATGAGGAATGACAAGTGAAACGTATTGTAAAAGGCAATCAGCGACGGAAGTGAGGTTAGGTTAGGTGAAACGTATTTAAGAATTAATTCAATTTAGCTACCGTTTTCGACCAAATTCTTTCCAAATTACATAGAAAAATTGATTCTATCGAGAGGTATTAAATTTGCAGCGTACTCGTTTATACGTATGCCCGCTCGAGAAGGAATTTCATTAATTTCGAGCAATTTTATTCGATACCAAATTTAATTGTATCGACAACTTCCAATAAATATGGCTATTCGTTGATATCTATAATTAGACCTTTCGGTTGTTTTAAATATTCGTGACATCTTCGTTTTGGTGTTTTCAAATATGGCGAAATTTCCCGCGCTTTTGTATCATTCCTTTTCCAGAGATCTGTTGAAGCAATCTTTACCAAATCTGCACTGCACTGCACGATACATGTATTAATAGCTTTTTCCGGATTAACCATGCTAGAGAAACAAAGACTGTAATATCCAGTTGCATTTCATTTTGTTATGGAGTTTTCGTATTATTCCTATAATACGCATATACTTTTGTGAAAAAATCCTTTCTTCTTAATTAAAAATTATATATGTGTGACACACTGTGATCAATTATAATTTGTTAACTATAATATTTTTCTAGAATCGTTTGATGTACATACATATCATTGTATAAAGGTATTTGCAATAATTAATAATGGCGAATTAAGGGATAAAAGAAAAGGAACATATAATGTAAAAATTCTTTCCTTGTAATATTAGTTTAATTTCGCGAGAATATTTTCAAATTGCAAAGCGAATATCAAAATTCGAAGAAAAAGAATAAAATATCGTTTCAAAATCTTGCCAAAACTACACTTGACATACAGCCACTGTGTCTAGTTCCAAAAAATGGTTTGTGTCTCGATCAATTCACCAAATTTTCAAAATAAAAGATATCACTCTGCTGTCGATTTGAAATAAATACGAGACAATCGAAACCAAAAGAAAAACTGCGCCAATTTTTTTTTCAACTGACTGAGAATCGTTGGATCGCGTTTTCAATAGGTGTATAGTGTGCTTTATAGCAGAGATGCTAGTTTTGGACGTATATTGCAGATATGCGTGTGAGTATCTTTGTATAAATTCAATAGAATGAAATATATACGATACAATCTCGGTGCAAACCGATGTAATAAAATGTAATGCAATAAAATGTTACAGAATACTATCTGAAAATAATGTAACGTGATACAATTTTAATACAATACAATTAATTCAGTACTGTTTTAATGAATTGTTATATAATATAACAGGATATAATTTTAATATAATACAATATAACCACAGCTCCAATACAATTCTAATTTAATGCATATTGAATGCAATACATTATAATTTAAATATATTTCTAATTCAATAAAATATAATATAATTTAAATAGATTTTACATTCGATGCAATAGAATATAATTTCAATATTATACAGTTCTAATTCAACTCGATGCAGTATAATTTGGCCACAACGAAATATTGTACAGTGCAATACAGTAGAAATTTAAATACACGTACATCTATGTTCCAATACCGATACGTACGTATATTAAAAATACTCGCGCGAATCATAACACGAGTAGATTAACCGTACATAAAATGGAGATCTCCGGTTCATAACTCTCAGCACTAAACGCCACGGTATTAGTAAAGCATGAAGCCGTTCGATAGCGAGCAATTTCGAAACGTCGAGCGCTTCACGATTTAAATGTCCCGCGCGAATCGGTTCATCGAATCGCAGCGCTCATAGTTCCTCCGGGTCACGTGTGCAAATCTTCGGCGCTCGTGACTGATGTTTACACACGTTTCGCGTATTTTTCGACGCGGTGTAATAAATAATCTGACCCTGGCCGGAGGCGTGGGTCGGCATGCATCGATCAAAAGTGCGCGAGTTTGTTTTCGAAAAAGCTTACGGGCTATTCTGGAAAGGCTATCAATGACCGATCGAATTTTTCAGATACGGCACTCTGATTTCATTTTAGACAAGCAAGCTCTTCTCTGAGTAACGATGAGCTATCGATGAGCATTCGTAGCAATAACTATGTCGATCGGAAACACGATTATAATTGAAATAATTTAAACGAATTCTATTTAATAAATATTTTACATTAGATTTTACTTTACCAATAAATTTCTTGTAATTATTATTTTATGAATAAGGTAATTAATAACACATAGGACAAATGAAGTAGGAAGGGATTTGTTAATTAGGTCACTTGGAATATAATAAATATGACTTAAATAAATAGCGAGATATATTATTTATAGATTTTTATAATTATGATATTATTAAATTATGTGAGCAATTTTCTCTGTGGACAAAATTTTTGATAAAAATCTTATTTTCATTTTCGTCTCACTATTCTATAATTTATTCATTTCGTCAGATTGTACAGAATACCTTTGTTATATTAAAATGTTCTAATATTTCATAATATAATAATTATAATATTTAGAAAGTGTATTAAATGAATATTAAAACTGAAATGAAACATTAAATAAATATAAAAATATTAAATTGCAAATAGGCTCCTAATTGAATTAAAAGTAAATTCACAAATTTAATGAAACTAGGATTATTGCTTTTTACCAAAGTGTTGTGATACATTGGTGCACGTAGACTTTCATTGAAATCAGAATTTTTGTATCAGGTAGTTCTTTCGGGAGCGGTACTGTGGTAGAAGGATCGAAATATATTAATGTAGAAAATGGCGGCAGAAAATCGATTCGGTTTGCCACCGGTCTCGACGAGCACCTGGAGTACCTGCAAGTGTCATCCGCGACAACGTGGCTCGTTCGGCCTTCTCCTTTTCGTTCTCATCGAATTACCACTAGAGGAATAAGGGTTTGTTTGTCTACGTGACTACGTGCCTGAAAAGTCACTTTGATTAAACGTGCCGATTAGCCGACGAGACGGCACGATAAATTGAAGAGAAACACTTGGCCTATGCCAATTATGCGAAGGCGGTCCTCGCAGAGATTTTCGTTTCTTTGCAGCGCGATACTGCATTGCACCCTAATATTAATCACCTTTTGTCTATGCGACGCAATGCGATGCCAGGGAGACTCGCATGAGCATAAAAGAGTCGAAATAATCCTAACCTCCATTCTGTAAACCTTTCTTCTTCATCAACTGTTATAAAAGACCGTCCAAAAACCTCGAGAGTCAGTTAATAAATTCGTTTAAGCATTACACGTCTTGTGTATGGATCTCCAAGGATATATTCGTATAGATAAAAGTCCAGGTTCTTGGAGAAAGTATCTGGGTCTTCGTCTACGAAACACGACCAGTTTTCATCACGAATGCGCGTCTGTCCCAGGGGGAATACGACAAATCATTCCAAGGTGGTCAGATGCTGCTGACATACGCGTATAGCTCCCTACTTGAATCGTCGCTCTCATGAGGTCCTCGGATTATTTAGCCTATATTTCATATTCAGGAGCTATAACTAGGACACCATTGATGTTTTAAACTGACCTCTAAGATTCTATTTGTATCTTCTAACTTCGAGTGTACCTTCCTCTTGTAATGTGATTTTGCTGGTGACTTAATGGACCCAAAGGCTACACTTGCTCGTCAGTAATCTTAGCAGTTGAAAGATGTGCACTGTTAACAACTAGGACGAGTTTATTGTTATTTATAACACAACAATGTATATCAAAATCGTTACAAAGTTTAGTATTTGATATTATTACGAGCCCCTGCACTGATTTAATAGAATAAGTACCGATCATTGACGTTTCTGAATGGTTTTCGACGTCATTTCAATGTTTGTTGCAATGTTCGCGATACCTTGTAGCTGTACGGCGTCAATCCTTTCACGAGTAAGCGTTCCGGTAGCCTTAAGACGACTTTCCACTTAACTCACTAGCGCCACCACGGTCAGTATTTACGCGGATAATGAATATCGTACGTATCGTTGAATTACTTTCCAATTTTATTGCGTCAGCTTGTATGCGCGATATTGTTGAGACAAATTGCACTCGTGACAGGGTTGATGCCGCCACGCATTGTGGACATGCGCCCGCGTTAAATCACGACAGCAACGTCTCTTCTGAATGGCCAAATAATGGCGACCCGGCAGGCCCTGGCGTTTGTCGCGACGTGCAAGTGTAGCAATTAGAGGAAACCCTCGTCACTCTTGGCTTTTTCAGTTCCACCGTCACTCTGTTGTTACAGACGTCATTCGTCGGAATGACAAAATGGCGGTAATAGACGAGTGAATTTGCTTATTACGACAAATATGCGAGAGATTAGCTTCTTGGACTTGGAGATATAAGATTTGTTGGTTAATGCTGTAAAAATTGTGGTGGATAGAATATATTGTGATTTTTTGGAGTTCTGTACTAGGAGTGCGTTTACGGAAGGGTGGTTTCTTATCTTTTTATTGGACAAACGAAGAAGTTAAAAATTATCTAAATTTAAAAATAAACAATCGTTACTAAGACTTCCAATGAGATATGTGGAAAAATTTGTGAAAAATTCCAGGGAAATTTGTTTCTCGATAAGTAGCACATTGGTGCCTAGCGCAAACTCAGACGCTACCCTCAGAAGGCACACTTGTAGCGGCAGATTTCGGCGCGTCTTCTGGCACTGAATCACCAGGGCCAGCTCCATTGAGTGTACACGCCAGGCTTCGTTGTACATCAAGCGCATAAAGTGCGCGTAAATCGATCCACGGCAGGTTTTGACGTCAGGAGCCGGCAGAGGATCCAGTCGCTTCGATAAATCGTCGCCTCCATTGTTCGCGGCGATGGATCTAGGACGATTGTTCCGTTTTGGCACGGACACCGTCGAGAACCTGCTGCTACCCGTGGCCTCGTTATTCTTTTCATCGCCGGTGCGCCCCGTGCATATCATTTCGATCCATTGGCCACGCTGACCAACCAACCGAACGCAATCCTTTGCGCCGCTTCGTGTTTTCCCTCTGGACCATTGTTTCGTTTCACGTCCCCCAAAACCTTCGCGGAACCAACCGCCTCTCCGGGAATACAAAGGTCCAAGTTCGAAGCGATTGCCTGACAGATCGAGTGGAAAATGTCTGGCTTACAATGTCACCCGTCCCCACTCTTCCACGCATCCCCACTCCTCCATCCTACTGCCTTTCTTTCCGCGCTTTCCGTTACCCCCACCACCGCGCTCTTTGTCCGCGTCTTACTCGCTAGCCGGGCCTTCAGTCTTCTTCTTTTCTTGCCCTCGCCATACCCTCGCCACTGCGGCTGCACAACGCCGTTTCTGGCAACGGCGAAGAAAACCTGATCGACCTCCTTTGTTCGTGGTTTTTTATCTACCCTGAGCGTCCGTCCAATTAAAGGGAAAGTTCTGGCCCAGGAGCCCAGGCTGCTTCTCGTCGGGACACGAAGCTCCACCGAGAGTATTCCCCGCGAGGGATTCCCACGAACTCGAGTGGTGACTTGGTTTCAAGATTTTGACCCAATTAAGTTTATGGAAAATTGGAAAATTTATTCTGCCGGCTCTTATGCTGGAACGATGTTTTCATGGTTCGGTGCTGGCTGGTAGGCAGAGGATTATGTGTTTTCAGGAATTTTTGGAGAGTTTTTGTAAGTTGGTCGTTTATGTTCGAAGATCTGTGCCGAATTAGGTTAGCTTGTAATGCAGAAACAAAATATCGTATTCTTTCATTTTGACTGACTTTTCCATGATGTATCTCCACTAATAATGAAGGATGGCTACTGAAATATTTAAAAATTTGGAAAAGTTGTAACTCGTTTCTTTTTAATTCTTTATATTTGCTTTGTTTATATAAGCAGAAAAATGGTGGATATTTGAGGAATGAAAAGATCTATTAATCAATCTTTCAGTGGAACAGCCTGTATGATATTGGCGAAGCAAAAATAGTCATGTCACCACCGATGAACATTAAACAACACGTGAACACCGTTAATACATCATCGGATCAACCTCTGACCCGTCTTGCCTGTGAAATGCATTTAATTCCTTGTGACAAAACGGAAAACTGTGAATCGAATACACTCCTGTCGAAATGAATAAAAAAATCGACAGGACGGATTAACGAGTTTCTAGAGACTCGGATTTATACGTTGTATCGCGATGTCGAGATCAGGCTCAAACCGATGCAGATTTTTCTACGCCGCCATAAATTCGCCCGATCTGCTTTTGGGCTCCAGTGGCGGAGGAAAAATATTTTTGCCGGCCGAAATACGACCGCCTATAAAGTTCTGCCGCGGTTTATCGATTCGACGTGCTATCGTTCGTCCGACGAGCAAAGTTAATGTCAGCGATAACGCGACGACCGTGTGATCCGACGCATTATCGACCCTCAGATTTTGCTAACGACGTCGTCGACCTGTGACAGGGTTCGATTCCCACAGCATTCCCGTCGACTAGGGTTGCTTCGAATATTCGAATCGATTTCAGAGATCGACGAAGGCAAATTTGATAGGTGTCTTCGATGTCCATGGCCCCAATTACGGTTGCAGCCTGAGAAGGTCATGGCAAGGGGTCAAAATGGCAGTCGAGGATCCGTGACTCTGGAATTGGGTGTTCGAAACGATAGAATAGCTTGATCGCAAAATTATGGTACTGCACTTTTACGTTTTTATTCTTTTCGAATGCCGCTCCTGTAAGATTGTACAATTAAACAATATTCTTTTTTAAATAAATTTGGAGAGACTGAAAAAGGTATACGAAATTTGAGCCGACCGCGTGTACTTAGTTTCTTTAAAAATTCGACATTCGAAAAATAATTAAAATATTTCCATCGATGACTGTAGATAAAAGTAAAGATTGTCCTGAGTTATAAAATATATACGGGTAGGAGTCACTCGTCTCTTAAATTGATTAACTGCGTGAAAAAAATGGAAATTTGTTGGAAATGTCGGAGGTCAGGCATCAGTGAAGCACTTCGGGAGTCAAATTTAAAAAAGATTATAAAAGTGGAGTTAATCACTTTGGTCTAGAATGGGTCGTGTCTATACTTCTCGCTAGTGATTGGATGATGCTCGACATACGGGAACACATGTGTCTATCCTGTTCATTGAGGATGAAAATATTTATATTGGAATAGTAGGGATCGACACTAATGAAAATGATATTCGACGTACCAGAAAGCACGATATATATTTTTCGAAATTCGCCTATCGCTGGCTCTTCATACACAGATTAATCATGCTGAAACTAACGGTTATTTGTTCGTCTCGTTCTACCTGCTTCTCTCACTATGTGTCAGTATTTTATTCCTCGTGACATTTTCGTATGATTTAACCAGATGGCAATGTTGTCTCTTGTAAGAATTTTCAGAAACAGAATGCAAACATGGAATTCAAACTCCTATGAAATAAATGGCGATATAATGTTCATACATGTACATATCTTCGTATGAAGTGTTATTTAGGTACATCTTACTACTCGTTCAATTATACTCACGTTTAAACTCGACTCATCTGATCAGCCTACATTCCCAGATCCACTGAGCTGCGCACCTGAGATGTCTAAACACATTTCCCGATCACCTTAAATATCCAAACTCGCTCACCTGGTCACCTCAAACATCCAAACCCACTCAGCAAAACAGAGGAAAGAGATGTGATTGGATACTGTGTTCAAAGCATCCACCACCACCCCAAGAGTATCAACCCCGTTTCGTTCCCAAGACTCTAGCTCTCTTCCTACATCATGCATCGGTCCATTTCTCCAGTGATCGATCCCGAAACACCTTCCGACGCGAGAACCAGCCAGTATCGAGTCTCTGAGCAATTACCTAACAACATCACTCTCCCATAAAGACCTCCAGGCTATCATTCGATAAACACGAGTAACGTCGTTTAGCAAGACTCGCATAAACATTTACGATCGTCCATTCGCATTCTCCCCTGTTCCAGCGCGAATAGATTCGCGAATGTAAAAACATCGTAAAACATCGATGGAGCGTTTAAGAAGGTCACGTGAGCCATCTGTGACGAATCGCTGGTATGACCAATGTCTAAACTGAGAGACAATCCGGATCGTCGTCGTGGAACGTCAGCTACGTGTGCTTGTTTCGTGCAATGAAATGCAAAGTCTCAGCTGTCGTCCAGGGATATCTCGAATCGCGGGTTTAACAGTCGCCATTGACCCCTTTCACGACGGGTCGTCGAATGGCCAACAGCTTGATAACGCGGCCAATGGTGAACGGATGAGTTCTCGAGGATCGTGAGCATTTCAGGGGTAAGTGGCCTTCTTGGTTTTTCGCCGGGCCACAAATCGCTAGGATAGTTCCAAAGATCGTTTCAGCGAACGGAACCGTGCTATCAGTTCGCTTCTGACTTCCTGTATTCCCGCTGTATTGAGTCAACGTGGCCAGCTGTTATGGTTGTTTGGTGGAGAAGGCTAATGCAGCAGGGTATTCAGCTTAGCTTCTTGGATAGATATTGTCAATAGTTAGCTCTGCGGTGCAAGGGTAATTGGGGTTAGGTTTAGTTGTCGAGGCTTCTTTCAGGTGGGGCTAGTGTGCTAAATACATATATTGGCTTGGCAAGAAAGTACTTTCGGTTCTTTAGTGCGAAATAAAACTTAATTTTCTCTATACGGTAAATGAACTTTAATCGGTCAAATATCTTCCATTCTATTCGATGACCTTTTGCCATCTTTCTTGTAACTTCATGATCCCGCGCTCATAGAATTTCTGGTCCTTATCTGCGAAAAACTTAACCAAGTGCGTAAATCTCAGAAGGTCGACCAGAACGTTGTGGGTATCTTTCAGTGAAAAATCTTCGGAACGAAATTTTTTAAACTAATTCTGACACGTGCGTTCTGTTAAACAATCAACACCATAAACTTCTCGTATCTCTTTGTGAGCCTCAGCCGCATTCTTGCCTTTATGAAAATAAAAAAGTAAAATGTGTCGAAAATGCTTATTTTTGCACTCCATGTTAAGACTGACCGTGAACTGACAGTTATAAACGAAATTACACGGAATTTCACGAAATAGCAACCTAAAGGTATCGACTGCCACATCTCAAAAGAAAAAAATTCTAACATTGACAAAAGAATAACTAAACAAGCATAACATTATTTACTGATGCAAACCGAAATTACTTTCTTGCCAACCCAGTAATATAAGTTACGTGGTCAAATATCCCAATATACCACTTCTTCAGTCAAATACCCTAATGAACTTTACGTAGTCACCAGGACGAATCGTATTTTTGTATTTACACGGATTTAAAAAATGTTCATTTTTCCACTTCTATTTATTCCAAACACCCATCACTTACGCTTGGTCATGGGTGACGCGCAACATTCTTGTACCCTAGTAATGCCTGTCACGAGGTATCTCGTTCCTTTATTGCGTTTTGCGGCAATATGAGAGCAAATGTTTGGTGACGAGTGAGTCCACCGGAAAGGAAGTGGAAAACTGAAAGAGAAACGGGAAATAATAGCAGAGGGATAAGGATACATGTTACCAGTGACGTATAGCTGTAACAAGGGCCAAGGCACGTGGCGAACTCGTAAAAGTAGGGATCGTGTTCTCCGTGATTCATAGCGGCCTTGTGCGGCGACAATATTTGATCTACGGTTACCCAGCTAAGCTTCAACCGTGTCCACGGTGGCCTAAGCTCCGTCGCCAGGGAGGGAGTATTTCCCTTGTGGAAATATTTTCATTCCTCGTCGCGATAGGAAATCCAGAGAATTTGGGATTTTTCGAAATTGGTATGTTCGGAAAATGTAATTCGAACTTGGTTTCCTGGCGATTGCTATGGAAGAAGTTAAAAGTTATGCGATTCGTGTTTCGTTTTCTGAACGGTGTGAAATTGAAGAGGTTGAAGGTCTTGTAGCAAAATTGTATTGAAATTAAAAAAGTATTATATTTCCATTGCTATATAAGTATGAGAACATTTAATTATTGCTGGTAATTAGAAATTTATTTATATCCATTACGAAGTGGAAATGAAAGAGTGCAAAAGCGCCATCTTTATCAAAATTTTATTTTTTTTACTCGGTCTCCTGGCATTTCCTGCCCTTTTCAACATGCTACAGACTAAACTTACAGTCTCTCTTAAAATACAAAAATCATTTTGTTATTAATTAATAGAATCTGAAGATATTCATTATCACCTTTGCCTAGTATGTCGCGCAAAACTCATGGTAAGGATATCGGTCCAAACACGAGTGTCACGAGTGAGAGACGTGGTTCGTAGATTGGACTCAACGTAAATAACACGGGTGAGACTCGTTGCCAATTTTCATCCATTTCTTTCTGTCTCAGTTGCGTGTTATTCCTCGTCGCGTTCCGTTGAAATGGCTCGACGTGTGACCAACTCTGTCGTTGATTATAGCACTCGTCATTGGAACTGAAATCGCAGGGCAACGGGTTAAGTAACTCTGCGATCGCGATAGGTACAAAGAGTCTCGGGCCACTCGGGGAATCTACGAATTCCGCAGCTGCCATCATGCGAATAATTAATGATCCGTCAACGCAGCTGAGAGAGAAAGAAGCAAGACGAAGAAAACGCGGGCGAGCTTCCCGAAAAAAGGAAGCCAGACCATCGATCTTCTCGTAATGGAGAGGAAGCACGAGAGCCGTGGTCTGAGGGCCGCGAGACATCCGCTATCAGCCGGGCCAAGCGTGTCTTCTCTCGCGTCTTTGTTCAGCTCCGCGCCGATTAGCCCACCTCCGCTAATGGACGTTCACGGTGAATAATTAGATATGGAAACGCTAATTGCCTGTTATTAATCACCCGGTCGAATCGCCGGATCGAACACTGATTGCCGCCGATTAGACTTCTATTCTGGATTTCGGTTAGATGTAATTGAACCGGCCAGCCGGCTGCGAGCTTAACCGCACTTCGATCCAATAACCCCTGCTGCCACGTCGCGAGATCGGTCCACGTCCGGGCACGACGTGCAGGAAAAGAATTTCTGAGAGATAACCTTGGGGAATTGGAACGTGTCGCGGTCGTTGATTGATCGATCGCTAAGTCGAATGGTTTGGGGTCGTTTAAGGAGCTTGTCGCTGGCTCGTATGCGAGTGATAATTGGGGATGATGGGAAAAGTTCCTGTTAATCCTTGGGATGTCGTCCCGGTATTTCGTTTGGCCCTTTGTTTAGAATAGACCTTGCGAAGGCTCTGAAGTTTCACAAGTACCAGCGATGCGGCCCTAGGACCGCAATGTCCCAAGTAGGAGGCTGTTTATATCCTTACTGTCAGCACCCTCTGATTTCTTTAGCACCTAAGCCACCACTTAGGTAATCCGTAACAAACAACTATATATCACCTTTCGAGACGACAAGCACAGTTATCTAGATTGTTTAAACAACCACCACCACCGAAGGACGCTGAAGTTAACATACACCCCCAACATCATACCAACCAATCAGCAGACAGTCGAACATTATATAACCACCGAGAGATGAGGAAGATGAGGTCCGTCAGTCAATATCATTCGAACAGTTCGGAAGAGTTATCCGAAACTACTACGTAAAACACAGTCCACTATAAGCACAACCTTCCTCAAGAAATTTGGTTCGTCATTAACCGTCGCCAATTGAGGACGACCTATTGACGATATACGGTTCCTGTAAACTAAAATGGCGA
>NW_016907946.1:0-9326 GCF_001483705.2 Eufriesea mexicana | reverse complement strand
TGTCCCTAACAACCGGCTGAAATATCGCACGCATTCTTCACCATTGGAATTAGCATTCGCGATGCACGATACCGTTGGGTGTAGAGCAGCCAGGGAATAGAAACTCGAACGAGCGTCGTTAAGATCGCCAGCGGGTTATTTAATAAATCGCTAAGCCAGCTGAATCGGCCCGTGCACGAGATTCGACGAGGGAACGCGAACACGCTTCGCGGAAGAGAAAATGCGAGCGTGGCGTGTGCGGCGAGAGCCTCGCGTGTTTCCGATTCATCTTCGGAGGCACGGTGCACTTCCGCCGCCAACAATAACGGCCGCGGGCTTTGTTCGCTAATAAAAAAAGCACTTCGCTCGTTTGATGTTGCGGATGGTCGACAGGACTTAAAATATTCTGCCGGGAACGAATGTGAAACGCGATGATAGGTTAGAGCGAATGAAAAGACAGGTTAGAGGCTTTGGTCAGCCAGGATTAGACCTCATGGTTTTGGTACTTCGAATTTAAGAGAATACTCTCCCTGTGTGAGTGCGTAACTGAGTCTTAGGTCAAGTTAGAGAGGTTTCTGGTTCATCTTTATTCTGGATGAGCATTTGGCTACGCTCGGGGAAGCCTTGGATGTCTTCGGATGTTTCAGTGTTGAGAAAAGTGTTTTAAACTTGGTTTTTGTTTCACAGCTGCAATGGTAAGGTTAGTCCGATGAAAGATTAGGTTGGTTGTTAGAGTCTTTTGGCTTAAGATCAATTGACCTAAGTTTGTAGTTACTTAAAGAGTCTTCGAAACGTCAGGCTAAGTCTGTCTAATTAATATCTAGCATATGTGAAGTCAGAGGAGCCTGGATGATAAAACCTGTGACGTGAGGCTGATTACTTTGATCAGGAGAAGAGGTGAATAGTACATGAGCACAGTTCAAGAGTTCAATAGAGGATTGAGAGTTAAAGGAGAGTTGAAGGATTTGGAAATCTCAGAGATTTAGGAGTTTCAGGGATTACCGACTGAAGCTTGGGATAGTTGAGATAGGAGATTAACAATTATCTTAGGAACTTGAGGAATCATCTTGCAACTAGAACTTAGGATCGTGGCTTCGGAAGACTAACATTATTTTGGAATCATAGGATTCCAAAATATGCGTTCCAGAGTCATGTGAGAACTTATGTCAAATTTATGACTTTGCAAACACTCCTCTAGAGCTACTCCTGGACTCTTAGATCCCTGGATAATCCAGAGAACTATCGAATCTCGAATTTCGTAACATGGTACCTAACCTCTAGACTGTGTATCATGGATCTGCTATAGATGAGGTCATTTTTCAAACTTCAGGCTCTAGACTTGCTCGATCATAGACTTCGAAGTCTACAGTCTTGAGATCTTGTAACTCTAAACTCCACGTGAAATTTATTCAGTAATGGATTAATCTCACACGTAGCTCAAGAATGATGTACAGTAGGACCTTTGACTCAGGGTCCATCCAGATCTAGTCCGATCCTAATCTAGTGATGTTTCAGATGCAGTCTGACGATTGTTGAATAAATTTCAACAAGTAACACCATAGTAACCTTCCTATGCTATTTCCTGCGTACCACCTTTGTTTAGCAGACTGCTCAAAGCCACGCCGAATCCTTCACTTCACCTGCAGAGATATTTTACGAGCTTCCTAGGTCCTTGGATCTCGTAAACTCATAAAGCATTTGTATTTGAGAAGCATGCAGGTGAAGGCAAGGAAATTGTTATCTCTCAAAGAGTCCTCGCGCTACGGCATAATAGATAAATATTTCAAGGCACGACTGACGGCATTCTCTGGCTTTACGACCATGCTGTTACGACCGGACAAGCATCATTAATCGTTGACAACAGCCATTAATATCGCATCAAGTTGCAGCTGTAAAATTTACGCATCAATTATTGTTTCCTGCTCGATTTAATGCGTTCGTTACATAGCATACGGAACCTCGCGTTTCCGGCCCGAGCTTAGAACCAGGTCGAGGATCTCCGTGTGAGCAGTATGTCATTCGGTCGTAGCGCACAGGATAATTGCAACGTTTCTTCCTATTTCGCCTTCTCATCCCCGTTTTCGTCGCGCCATGAAAATTAAGACCGCCACTGACTCCCGTGCGGAACGAAATGCATCTGCCATCACCGATTCCGCCATAAACAGCTTCGATACACCCGGGAGTAAAACAGCCAGGCATAAAGAACGATCGTTAATTCCCCGGAATAGCCATTACGTCCCTACGATTCACCGTTTTCGTCATTGCCCCGTGTATCTGGAATTTTCTTTGCCATTGTATACTCTGGGGCGCGTTGTATCTTCTTCTGATCTATATGCAGCGTAGCTCTTTTGTGATTTGAGAGCAGGAACGAGTAGCAACGAGTTATCCTTATGGTGACTCCCTAGATCAGAGTGCGTGAGGTTGGGATTCGTTTCGTCCTGGGCCTACTAGTGAACTCGTTAGTAAGACAATCTAGCAGACCTGTGTCTGAGATGCGGGGATACTATTGGCAGGTGAGGAATTCGTGTTTGTTGGAAGCCAAAGCTTTATCGAGAACTTGCAAGAAGCCTGGGATCTCCTCGATTCCCTCTGATGGTGAGGGCGTGAACGGTGGTTCCCCACGATACCTTTGGGAAACTGCAAATCTAGCCTGGCATCCCTCTCAGTGAGACCTGAGACGAAGATTATGTTTACGTACATACGGTTAGCTATTTCGTTATTGTACTTGACGTACCCTAATTATCTGGTCACTTGGTCACTGTGATCCAGGAGGATGCAAAGTATGTTGCATGTGGGGAAGCAACACAGCAAATGTTCTGCACGTCGATCAAATGGACACAGAGACACGGTGTAGACAAGGAATGCAGTAGGGCTAAAGTTTTCAGGATTTTTTCAAGCTACTACAACTTTGTTCACCTGGTCACCATGACACAAAGGATAGACACGTGTATTCTAAGTGAGAAAGGCATGACACAAAAGGATAGACACATGTACTCTGATTGAGAAACGCAGTCGTGGATCTAGGATCTTCGGAGTCTAAATATTCTAGGAATCTTAAGGATTTCAATTTCGGGACAGAAGAAGTAGCATTCAGTCTGTCGAATCGATCTACTTGTCATTCACTTCTGATTAACGCACAGAGAATTTTCAAACCACAGCTGTCTGCCTCTCCAAGTCTGAGCATGTTTGGCAACAGAAGGTGCACAGCAGACAGGGACTAGAAGGGTCGCCTAAACTATCTTCCATGAGCTGCATTGCAGGAAAATTCCCGATAGCGTCTCACGCTGAAAGGAAGACTGCGGTCCATTTGCGACGTTCCATATCTGGTCGGGTGTGCGAGGGAACCGAAGAAACACAGGCCGTGCCACGTTCGAGCGCTGATCCTATCAAAAAATTGCTTCGCTACTGGCGTCTGAGCGTCTCGAGTGTTCGCCCATCCCTGACGCTTAGAGACGCGTTCCAATATTCTCGCTGTGTACCGTGCGTTTTCTGTATTTCTCCAGCGGATCGACGGGATCCTCTTTTCTTCCGTGCCGTTCCCACTCGACCTCGCCCTCTGCTGCTCCTCCGCCCAGGCATTTTTGCGTAACGAAGATCGTATCTCGAGGGTAGACATTTACAGACTGGCTTGCTCGTGCTTCGGGATCCGTTGATGGACGCGAGCGTGTCTGAGAGAAGGTCGGACAAGGAGGAAGAATTTTGGGCGGTGGACCGCATCATCGACCAGGATGTGCCTCTTTCGGTTAGTGACTGGGTAAAGTGTCTCAGACGGATTTGTATGGGCTGGGTCAGATTTTACGATCGGCGAATCGTCCAGCTACGACTGTCTTTGGTAGATACTCTTATTGTTTGGGATGTAGGAGGATTTCAGGAAGACGATTAAAGTTGGACCGATTGACTAGCTGTCTTGATCACAGAAGCTCTCCTTTACTTGCAATTCTGAAATTATGTTTAGTACTGGCTACTTTCTTTATTTGGGGCGTAGAAGGATTCGTATGAGGATTGTAAACCGATTATGATTAAATTGGTTGACTGGTCATCTTAATTATGCCAATTAGCAGTTATAATGGGTCAATTCCTTATTTGCAAGCTAGGTATTTCCCTTTCTGGTAGGTACTGTTTTTGTTTAGGGTATAGGACGATTATGGTTAGGTTGATGGACCACTCTTCTTGACTGCAGGAAGTGTCAATTGTACTGATTTCCTTCTTTATTTACAATTTCTTTGTTCAAGAACCTGAGTTGTCTATCCCTGTAAATGCTATCTTTATTTAGGGTGTAGTAGAATAATAGCACGATTAAAATTGTGCCGATTGACTGGTCAAACTCACGAAATACGCGTGATGTACGTCATTTCTCTATACCCTAGCTAGCATCGGCATCCCTCAGAGTCGCTGCGAAATCGTCCACAGTTGAACCAGGTCAACGATTCCTGTCCAGATCATTAGAACCGATTCAAACGTCCCGGAGAACGCAATGACGAGAATGTAAAGGGATGCGCGAAATAAACCCGTGATGCTTTGGCTACATTATCCTGGGGATTTCTCATCGCGTAGATGAGCAATTGCGTTGCTGTGAGCCGCGTAACGACGAGTCACTCGCCGACTAGACAATTCAATCTCCGTGAACTGGTGGAACAAGCGGGACCAGCTATATCTACGTCTCCGGAGCATTACTCTTCTTCTTCTTCTCCTTCTTCTTCCTATCTAGCCGTCCCTTGCACCCCGGCTCGCTTTCCAGTGGAATTCGTCGAGGATGCCAGAGCGGTAACGGACCGCTCCCACGTTGACGTCTTCAGACGAAGGCAGGGGGAGCCGTAACTTTTTCGCCCGCTCCAGTGCTCGGACATCTCCGTTCTGAGATCTCCGCCACTATCGTAATTCTCGTCGAGCTGAAAAGTGTACGCAGCGGGAGCGAGAATATCGAGAGGTACAAGTCACGATGGGTGAAGCTGACCATTTTTACGCTCTTACTACTACGCATCGGTCTAACTCTATAGTCCAGGCCTTCTTTCATTCTTTTTTCTTTTTCTTTACGCGGAGAATATTTTTCAAAGGAAAAGAAAATCTGATGAAAGAAAGATAATTTAAATTTGTGGAGAAAAAAATTAAAACCTGTAAAAAAAATTAGATTTGGATAGAGAAATTATTAAATTGTTTAAGGGGCTGGGATGATCAACCCTTACCTCAATTCGGACTCCCCACCCTTCCACGCACCCATGAAATTTAGATGTGTTACTGCCGAAGTCAAATCGACAAGTGACTCTTGAATCGGCGCGACACCCTTTATATAGCGTCCGATCGGCCGAATATCGACGGAAATTTCCGAACTTTACCGACTCCATTAATTATTATTTTCCCGCCTTAATAGCCGATGATTAATTAATTTTTTCATTTTTACTATAAGTGTACACTGTAAACAATTTGTTATTAACAATATTAATTTGTTGCTAACAATCAATGTAGTTACTTATAAACTTTTTGCTAATTATAGTTACATATTAACACGAGTATGCTATTAATTAGGGAAATGGTCAATAATTTACTAATTTTTTCAATTTTATTATAAATTTACGCTGTAAACAATTTGTTATTAACA
Source organism: Eufriesea mexicana (assembly GCF_001483705.2). NCBI lineage: Eukaryota > Metazoa > Arthropoda > Insecta > Hymenoptera > Apidae > Eufriesea > Eufriesea mexicana. Next base: position 3,751 of record NW_016907946.1, on the reverse strand, counting down.
ATAATTTTAATTATTTACAAACTTTTTGCAAATTGTAGTTACATACTAACACGAGTATGCTATTAATTAGAGAAATAGTCAATAATTTACTAATTCTTTCAATTTTATTATAAATTTACGCTGTAAACAATTTGTTATTAACAATAATTTTAATTATTTGCAAACTTTTTGCGCGTTATAGATTCATTATAACACCAATACGTTATAAGTTGAGGTAATAGCAAAATTTATTATCTACGTCGTCTGCATTATTGACAATATAAAATTATTATTATTGAAATAATTAAATTAATCAATAGTATCTCCATTTTTCTCTCTTATTATTATTATTATTACCACACTACAGAAAGCGAATAAAGTGGAATAGAAATTTTCCACGAATGCATCTGTAAATTTCCCATCCTCAGACCGTATAAACACAAGACAGTCGGTTTGAATCGCAAAGGAATTGTACCTTGGAGTATCTATATGTTCTCGTTTAGCATTAAACGAGAAGATTCTGCAACTCTCTACGGGCTACACTGGGATAATCGAGTTTCAATCGAATCTCGAGAGCAGGCAACAAATGCAAAGGTTCTATTCGATTCTTCCTTTCCAAGGACTTTGCAAGCTTACAGCGAACGTTTGCTAATTTACCTACCAAGTCCTTTACTCCAGTCCTCACAGATGACCTGCATCTACCTCCGAAATATCCTATTTGCTAGACGATTTATCATTCGTTGACAATATTTTTATTTCAATCGCAAAAATGTCTCACTTCGATCTCTATGGAATTTTAATTCCTCGGTATGAAATTTTTTCGAAATATACGTTTGGCGTAGATTCGAAATGTTTAATCAGTGGTAATCTAGACAGCTGGAGTAAAGGAGCGGGATATTTATCGAACGGGATGAATATTACCCTATTATGTCGGAACGCGAATAAAACTTTCTCGAGGCTTAATTGAAATTCATTAATCCCAGTTGTAACTCTTCTTATATTTCACTGGCCGCACTTCGAATCGAACTTCCAGTTCTTTGCTTAATTAACAGCTCGCCTAAAACTGCACGTCAAACGTAAAACCAGCTGAGCTCGCGGAGCTCCTAAAATACACAAAACCGTGCAACACGATTCATCGATTTAATCTCATCTAACATCCATTTTAATTAAGAACGTATCGGTTAGAGTACTCCGAAAGATTACCACGAATTTTATTATTCGTGGAAAAAATTATTCCATTTGATTAATAAAAAGATATAACAATCCTTGGGGCTCACAAAGTCACTATGAATTTTGCCATTAGATTTGTCACTATTTTAACAGGAGTATAAATTTTCATTTTGCATATACTTCACCTAAATGTCTTAACTGAGCTACGTGAGAAATGTATCTTTTTATCGGCTGGAAAGAATGAAGTATCATTTTCTAAAATTGTCCATAAATGTCTAAGTATCTAGATCATGTATCCTTCAAAACCATCGACGCTTCAAAAATAGTCAATCTATTTCGAAGAATCATAACCCTGTTTCTTTCTCGCACACAGATAAAGATGTTCATCTATTTAAATGCAATACACGTAGGCAGAATTTAGATACCAAATTTATATCGTCACTTGGTCCATCTTAGTTGACGACGATTAGTGACGGGCGGTTCATTGAGGAAGGTTGTATCTACTATGCGTTGCATGAAAGAAGTCATCTCGTTCGGTTGCAGGGCAAGAGGGGTATTCCACTTGCTCCGCCTGTACTCTTGTTAGTAATACCCACTCTTCTATGACACTCCCAAAACTACTATCTCCAAGTTCGGCAACGTGACACGTTAACATAGGCGTAAGATATCCGCGAAAGAAATGTTATCTCAGAGTTAACTTACAACGAATTGGAAGCACTACTACGCTTTGGGGTGAGTCTACGCTCTTGCATCTATTTTTCGCGTCTGTCTCACTCTGTCTCGTTGCTTCGTTCGCTTTCTTTGTCACATGGTGTTCTATGACCGGGCTAATAGGAAGGGATCAGTTCTGCCAATAAGGGAAGCGTTTTACTCTACTTCCGCCATGATGTTAGAATGGTTGGGCTGGTGGGGATTCGGTCCTACAAGTTTCTCAGATGACTTCTCTCATGCAACGCAGAGTAGCTTCGAAGTGTCAAGTGGACTGTATTTTAGTAGAACTCTGGTCGTGACTGTTCTGTCGGTGGTTTTATTAACTTTCTTTGTGATCTGATTGGTTGCGACTAATATTGCGGGTGTATCCTAGCTCCAGCGTCTTTCGGTGGTCGTGGTTGTTTAAACAATCTGTGTCCCCATGTCCGTCGTCTTAAGGGTGATATATTGTTGCTTCTTACGGTTTACCCAAGTGGTGGCTTAGGTGACAATTAGTGTATAGAGATCAAGGGACACTGACAATAAGGACATAAAACAGTCCTCCACTTGACCTGGGTCATTGCGGTCCTAGGGCCGCAACACTGGTACATGTAAAATTTCAGAGCCTTCACATTTGGATATAATCTGTCCTAAACAAAGGGATGAACGGAGTACCGAAAACGACATTTCACGGATCAACAACAGATAAAAAAGCGAAGTCTAGGTAGAAATTTGTTTTGCCATTAGAGGATCCTAAAAATGTTTTATTTTGCATAAATAACGTTGCATATTTCAATCTCGAAATCTCTCCATATAAATAATTAACTGTAAAGGAGTACTGTTGATAGAGTCGCCAGAAAGCTCATCAAGTTCTATCTGGAACCCCGATGTATGGCAAAAACAAAAGTCCCTAACCCGTCATTCCGACCAGTCCAAGTACTCTCCCACTGTTAAAGACACTTTCCACGGGGACACCGGGGTCTCTGTCCAGTTTTTGCCATCCACCCATCCGCTGTTCGAAACTGGGCGAGGGAGCATCCTTATCTAGGCTAGTAGAGATATCGGAACGCGGTGTCTCTGTCTACGACATCGTTCTATTCCCGTAATTCTTCCAACGGTAACCCGGGTTATCTTCCGCGATTTGTCAGCAAAGGACGGATCGTGAAGCCTCGTCGAACTGTTCGTTCAGCTTTTGTCTCCTCGCTCGCGGATCGTCTGTCGGCTCTCTCTGGCTCCTCGCGCAGTGAACCACCCTTGATCTTTATGAACCGTGTAGCAGCCCTGTGAAAGAAAAGGCTTGGAGGGATGAAGGAAAAGGAAGGAAAAAGGCTGGAGTGGGCTGGAGCTGGAAGAGGAGGTGGAACGAGGCGGATTATGAGGGTGGCGCGTTAAGGAAGTAGGAAGGTATTCGGGTCCCGGTGGTCCGGTTTTACTCCGGTGCTCCACTGCGATTCGCGTTTGATGGCTCGTGAAGATCCTGGGATCGGTTGCGTGTCGATGAACATTTCTCCGCAGCTAAAAGGCGCCTTTATTTCTTTCACGGAGGTGAAGAACTTCTGTACCGTGAAAATAATTCAGCTACATTAATTCATCTTAATTTGCATGGTACTACGAAGGATACTGCCAACTCTTTATCTTCAGTTTCAAGGGAACATTGCAAATTTACAATAAATATCTTAAACGATACCAATTATCAGGTCTGTATCACTGTCTTATAAAAGGCAATTCGAATTGGTATACTAAATTCTAATACTCTGTTTTTACACTAACATTTCTCATTTCAGGAGACTCTAATGACTCTAGACTTCCGCATAAATTAGGAGTCAAGAAAAATGTAAGAAACGCGATGAAATAAAGATTAGTATCAAAGTCGCGACTGGTTTCCATTGAAAGCTTAATTCTTCGAGTGGAT
>NW_016907945.1:0-1619 GCF_001483705.2 Eufriesea mexicana | reverse complement strand
TTAATCAAACCATACGTCAGCCCAACTCAGACTAAAGTGACGCGGCCACTGCTTCTGTCCCCCATCGCCATGTAGAACTTTTTTGAGCACAGCAAAGCGCTGAGGCACTCACCGAATAGCAGTTTCTGGCACAAGAGTCAAAGCAATCCTAACCAAACCTCAAGAAATCTAGCCTAACCGAACGTAACATACTTGAACCTAACCAGCCGCGACCACTATACATGGCATCCACAGTGCCAAGGATAGTAGATCTCAGCAGAGCGCAGAAACCCACCGAATGGCAGTGGATCGCACGAATGTCATAGCTACCACAACAACGCCTAGTCTAAGCTATCATAACCGAACGTAACATAATTCAACATAACGTGCCGCGAACACCATTCGTTTCGTATCATGAGAAAAGCAGAACACAGTAGTGCTCAGTAGAGCGCAGAAAGCCAAAGAATAGCTGTGTATTGCACAAAAGTCTAAGCTATCCTGACCTAACGCGGCCGAGCCTAACACAGCCAAACGTAACCTAACGCAAAATAACCTGCCGCGAACACTATTTCTGTCGTCCCGTAGGCCAATCAGGATATAGTAGAGAACAGTGGTGAGCAGAAATGAGCAGAGTAGGAGTGTATAGCACAATCGTCAAAGATATCCTAACACAAATCAACCTAACCTTACCAACCCGAATGTAGCACGTGACAGCCTATCCAGACACGAATGACACAGATTTCCTCCAAAAGCCAAGCAGAATAGTGTTGAGCACAGTAGAGCGTAGTTTTCTTCCGAACAGTAGTGTATGGCACAGGAATGAGAACTACCCTTACCAAACATTGCCTAACGTTCCCTAACCAGACGCAACACAACACAACCTAACATGCCGCGACCACTAATTCTGGCATCCACGGAGCCAAGCTGCTTATAGCCGTGCAAGTTGGAGCGCAGAAAGCCGCGGAATAGCTGTGTATATCGGAAATGGCAAGGCTATGACTGCCTAACCCAACCTAATTGACCCAGAAAGACGCAATTTAACTCAAACTCACGAGCGGCGAACACTATTGCTGGCCTCCCCAGAGTCAAGCAGAGAATAGAAGCATACTGTTGAGCGCAGAGATCTACCCAATCGTAGTGTACAGTACTGATGTCAAAGCCATCCATACCTAGCCTAGCCTAACCTACCACAACGAAAGATAACCGATCTCAGTACATTGCGCAGCGACCACTATTGATGCAATCACAGAGTCCACCAAGATACACTGCAGCACTGCAGAGAACTGAAATCCACCGAATTGCAGTGTATAGCACAAAAGTCAATGTTATACTGTCCCAAACTAACCAAACGCACCATAACCAAATGTAACATAACAAAACCTAACTTGCCTAGACCAATGTTGCAGGCAGCGCTATCGCCAAGAAGGGCATGTTAGATGAGATTAGAGCGCAGATGTCAATAGAATGTCAGTGTATAACACAAAAGTCAAAGCCACCCTAGCCGAACATGGCCAAACCTAACAAAACCGAACGTAACCCGACTAAACCAAACGTGCCACGAGGACTATTATTCTCAACCCGGCTTTCGAGCAGAGTATAGTAGAACAATGTATAGCGTAGAAATCAACCGGACAGCAGTC
>NW_016907944.1:98796-100181 GCF_001483705.2 Eufriesea mexicana | reverse complement strand
ATGCACCCACACCCTTCGCAGCCACACTTGCAAAGCTCTGCCTTTCACTCATACACTCAGTCTGACTCAAACGCTTCTCATATTTGTTAATATGTCCATGCAGCCTTTCTTACTTCGCAAACATTCGCATCATTTGTGCCTCATACATTAGACACAAAACTCAATATAAATTCACCCGCTGTCTTCGACATTCTATTACCGTCTGTGAACACAAATTTTCTCAATTTATGCCCAATCACACAAAACTCAGCAAGATCATCATTCACACATTCATCCTCTCACGCTCTCTCGTACTATCCACACACACTCCCTTCAGCCCCTTCAGTGTACTCACGCTGCGTAAGAGCTCACCACCACCTCGGCCAGACGGCGTCGACACGCTACGTGCAGGCTACCGCATAATCTAGACTTCGGCTAGAGCCACAGCCTCATTATTACAATTATTATTACTTCCCTCCCCCAAACCCCGAATTTAACATACATTTGTTTCCTTTTCATACTATTCTGTTTTGGGACGTTCTATAGGTCACTCCTGGGTGACGCCCTTCCTGGGGAGAAGGCTCACATGCTCAGGGGGTCGCTTTGTGTCTTGAAGGCCACTAGCAACCTCCCCGTGCATCCGGCGATGGGATGGTATCCCAAGGCGTGCACTATAGATCTGGGGATTAAGGGATTTTTGTACAAGTTATCTTCTCACGGTCCATTCGGTTAAGGCCAGACCACCTTTACTGCGAAACATGACCGCTGGTTTATGATATGAGCGTGACTCGGGTACCTGTGGGTCGTTAAGCCCGTACTGCATTTGACCGAAGTCAACCGCAGCCCCTGCGGGAACTGAAACGGGACAGGTCGGACCGAGACGACTGAAGCGGTGAAGCCTAAATCAGGATAAGTCCGACGGACACGATTGCGCTGTTCCGAAATGAACGAGATGCACTAGGGCCGAAACTGTAAGTCGGACCGACATGCCTGGTGTAATCCCAACCGAGTGGGGAGCACCCGACCGACGTGATATAGATTGTATGAGCTGAACCTCGATAAGTCGGGCCGATCTGACTGAGACGATCCAAATTGAACGAGGAACACAGCGACCGACACGACAGGGAATGTCCGACCTGAACTGGAATAAGTCGCAACGACACGACGGATATATCCCGAAATGAACGAGGAGCACTAGGTCGACACGATAGAGATTGCCGGAACTGATTCGGTATTAGTCGAATTGACACGTACGGTATGATCCGAACTCAATGAGGAGAACTCGGACTGTCACGACTGAGCTAGTTCGAACTGAACTCAGGTAAGTTCGCCCAACATGACTGAAACGACAAGAACTGAACGGGGAACACTCGGACGGACGCTATTGACATTGTCTTTGCTGAACC